>NC_133653.1:192733706-193039883 GCF_009905375.1 Apium graveolens
ACTCTGAAACTAAATCCGCTCCAAATGCTAACAAACTTAATAAGGCCAAAGGATCCAAGCAACTCTGGGTCCTTAAAACTAATCAATAGTGGTCTTTGTGATTGTAGGGCAATAGGAAAAACATCCTTTATTCTGAACAACAACTTGAGCAGTGTTAGAGGTTGTTTTAGAATCTTTATTTATCTTTCTTCTTTTCAGAATTTGAACAGTTTCATCTTCAACAAGATTATCATCAGTTACTTGAACCATTTTACACACTGGTTTCATCAGATCTTGAGAAGTTTTCAAGTCCAGTGACTTGGTTGGTTCATCAATTTTTCCTTTCCCTTTGTCTTTGGGATCACTCTCAGTCTGTGATCTAGTCTTGGACTTTGAAGCCTCAGAATTTGAATTTTCCTTGATCACAATGTCTTTTTCCTTAGGCCTTGGAGGTTTCTTTGCATCAGAAGCTTTAGACTTAGGATTTGTCTTTTCAGCAACAAATCTAGCTTCTTCCTCCTTGAGAGTTTCTAAATCCATTCCTGGATTATGTTTCAGAAATAATCTTCTTGCTATCTCCTCATCAAGTGTCTGGATTTTAGGATCTTTGTAATAAACAGTAGTCTGCTTCCCCTTTAACTTCAGAGTTTGCAAAAACTTCTGAGAGTCTTCAGATCCTGACTAAATCAGAATATCTGAATTTGACATCAGACTTTGCTTATCATCACTTGACTTCAGTCTTTGAGCATTCACAGCATCAGAACTTGACTTGTTCTGAATAGAAGATTTTCCTTGAACTTTTCTTTAACCTCTGCTCTTTTCAGAGTTTCCCTGGTCATCACCTTTATCATCCTTTTTCTTCAGTTCTTGAGTAGGTGAGCATTTGGACTTAACTACCTTCTCCCCCTTTTTGGCATCATCAAGAAGTAAGAGAGAAAGAAGAAGTTCAACTGAAGATTGGATTTCATCCAATTGAGCTTTCTGAGAAGCTTGATTAGCCAGGACCTCATCAATTTCGGCCTGTTTGTGGTGCCCTCCAAACCCGGGTCAGAAGTTTGGGGTCCACAACACAAACACAATATATCAACCTGTATAAGAAATATTATTTATAATGACCCTGCTTCACAAAACCACGGATCGCAACAGGTTAAAGTATGAAAACAAGCCACAACCTTAATTATTACATCGTACCAAATCCCAAATAATTTAACTTACAATTGATAATAAAATCATTTTTACAACCTTGCTATATCACTACTGCCATAAGCTCCTGCTAGCTTGATCAATCATAATCTGGAATCCTAGCTTGAACATTGAACTGGGAAACCTTGCTATCAACCGTATCCTTCTTAACTGTAGAATATATAAAAAGATTCGCAAGAGTGAGCTAACTAGCTCAGCAAGTCATATTATCAATAACTGAGGTTAGACAATAATAAATGAGATGATTCAAAGGAATCAAGTTTCTTGTTAAACAACCAATAGAATTGGATATTCATTTTAAGTTTTTAAAACCAAGGTTAGGCTGATGATCAGTCACGCACTAACCCCGAGCAAAGCACACAGCACTGCTCTAACTACTGGATCCAAGGCATACATTGGCCTAACTTGACCATCGATATGGTCTGACCATGAATCTGGTCCATACAAAGAAAACTATCCAATTCTAAAGCATTTCAATATGATAAACAATAGAGTTCAATAAAACCAGATCATAATCAATAACCATAAAACATTTGTACAAGGGCATGGTAAAAGTTCATAGTTACCAAAAAGGGTATGTCAAAATACATAAAAGAAGTGGCCTCCAGCCGATAGGATAATCGGGTATTAGATGAATAGTGTTTTTCAAAAGTTTTAGTGCTTTGATATCACAAGGTATGGTTAAGTATAAAAGTTTTTGTATATATAAACAATTTTGTTCCAGTGTTTGGTATATGATGGATATATATTTGTGGAGTAGTATCGTATTTGTGTGGTTTAATATTCGGTAAATCCACCAGAAATGGTTCATAAAGAATAAGGCTTACGGCTCAAAGATCAAATGATGTGGCTCAGGTTCAAGGCTGGAGGATTCAAAGTATTTCCAATATAAAAGAGAGCTATTTTGAATATTAACAATAGGTCACAAGAGAATTTAGAAATATTTGCAATAAATCTCGAGAAGGGTTTAGAAGTACTTTCCTTATCATAATTGATTCCAACCTCACTTGTACTTGTCTACGACTCTATTCAACCACCATTCATCTGTTTCTCCTATGCCTCGTATCTAATCTCTGCTCACTTGCTGTATTTTCTACATGTCAATTCTATTTTCTGATCACCTGCTTCTCTTTCTTACGCCTTGCTTACTCTGCTAGGCATCATAAGTATCTATCAATATTCCACTCATACGATTATGTTCAACACATACTTCTATCTACCCTTCGTTTCACCCAAATCCGATTAACGGATTGAAAGTTATGCCATAAACAGTAATCATCGGATATATAAACCGACAGTCAATCAACAAGTCACACATAATACATCACGTAATCAATGACATATCATTTATAAAGACATTTCGGGTCATAAATAGGCTTTCTGGTATTTAAAATGATTTTTAAAACATTTTTCGGAATTAAAACGGGTCGTTGGATCAATTTCGGAATAATAAACAGGGTTCGGTTGGCCAATTCTGGCTCCGAAACAATTTTAGAATAATTATCGAGCCTTGAAAATAATTTAGAATAATATTTTAAAGCTCGAAACTATTTTTCGAAAATTTTAAATCATTTTTAAATAATTAAATCTAATTAAATAATTAATTAAAAATCAATTAATAATTAATTAAATCAATTAATCAATTAATTTTCGAATTAATTGACTAATTAATCAATTAAAAATTAACTGAAATTAATTAACTAATTAATTCAGATTTATTTGTGAATTAAAAATAATTTTCGGAATTAAAATAATAATTTTTAGAATTTTCAGAAATTAAAAACGGATTTTTATAATAAAAATAAATAGGAAATATGATTTTTAAACATTTTTAAAACAGGAATCCAATTTTTGCAAAGTCTGGAAACTTCAGGGACTAAACTTCATCATCTACAAAACTACAGGGACTAAACTGCAATTTTGCAGTCCAGTCGCCGGAAAACACAGGGGTGGCCGAAGAACACGATTCCGGCCTCCTCACCTTGCCACAAGCTCCAGATCACATCTACGGATTACCAGGAACATAACCATGCAATCAAATCGATCTAACAATCCCTGAGTTGGCCGGAATTTGGCCGTGAAGTTTGCCAGTTTCCGGCGAACTTCGGAAATATTCAAAACACAACTCCCTTCTCTACAGACCTCGTTGATTCATGAAACTTATACGACTGGATTGCAAATTTTACGGAGAACACAATCCACTATATCACAACATCAATCTATTCCAGAATAAGAAACCCCCAAATTTCAATTAAGAACATTCATACGGGTTATAAACCCTAATTTTGAAATTCGAAAAATCAAACTCAAATTTGAACATGTTATTGGACTCCAAATCAGATGTATAATATACCAAAATCATCAGGAAAACAAGCTCTACAACATGAAATCATCAAATCATACAAACAATCATCCGAACAAATATTCATATTTTTCATGAAAATAATTCGAAAATAATTAAATTTATAAAAAATCAACCTTTGATTCTGCAGTAAAACAGGTCCTGGAATCTGATAGTACTCCTTGAGACCTTCAAATTGGTTACTCCAACTTTCCAAACGGATTTCACTAACACCTTGAATTTGTGGTTTGATTCTCAGAAAGGTTTATGAATATATGATTTTTCTCTGTAAAAATTATATAATTATCTGTCTGCAAATGATTTTGATACGAAATAAAATACGGTAAAAGGCTATTTATAATTACGGAGAATTAGTATCCCGTTGGATCATTCCGGATATAAAACGGTACGTTTATTTATAAAAACTGATCCAAACGGTATCGGTTTTTGGGATAATTATCCAAATCAGTACAATTTGTACTGCGGTCTTGGTCTCAGTGCCTGGTTACACGTACTACGAGATGATAATTGGGATAGTTTAATAAAAACTCCCGTTTATCGAAAATACGGGTTTTATTGATTTACCGAAACGAATATTGTATCGAAAATGTTGCACCGGGACCCGCGCAGGACAAACCGTACGCCGGATCGAAAAAGTCGAAACATGGAAAATGCTCGGAATATTGCAATTAGGTTAAGAAGGAGTTCTCGGAAGAGTTTCGGGTTCTAAAAATGTAAAAACGGTTAACGGTGGTTGGTTCCCGTTTTTATAAAATAGATTTTAAATACCCGGAAAAAGATTTTATAAAATTCATATGATTCCTATAAATTCACAAATCAACATAAAAATAATTAGGAAGATATGACAATTATCTATATTTTATTTGGAACATATAAAAATTGAAATACTTAATTAATAACATTTTTAAACATTCAAACATATTTAACACTTAACAAATAATTCACAGAATAGATACTGAAGACATATAATAATTATCTATTAGCAAAAATAATTACACGATATATCCCGTATATTACATCCTTCCCCCCTTAAAAGGATTCTGTCCTCAGAATCTTCTAAGAAAACAAATGAGGACACTTTTCTCTCATATCACTTTCTAACTCCCAGGTTGACTCTTCAACCTTTGGGTTTCTCTACAATACTCTTACTAACTTTACCACTTTATTTCTCAATACTTTCTCTCTTTCCTCTAGAATCTCTATCGGACTCTCTACATATGACAAATCTGCCTGAAGCTCTATTGGCTCTTATTCTATTACATGTTTGGAGTCTAGATTATACTTCATAATCATCAATACATGAAAAACATCGTGAATGTGCTCCATGTACGGAGGTAACGCCAACTCGTAAGCTACTTTGCCAACGTGCTTTAAAATTTCAAAAGGTCCGACATATCTTGGGCTCAGTTTTCCTTTCTTTCCACATCTCGTTAATCCCTTCCACGGTGATACTCTCAGTAATACCAAATTCCTTTCTTCGAATTCCATATCTTTCCTTGATTAATCTGCATATTTCCTTTGACGATCTTGTGCTGCTATTAGTCTTTTCTGGGTAACTTTAATAACTTCCTTTGTCTGCTGCCCTAATTTAGGTCCAAGTAATTTGCGTTCTCCTACTTCGTCCCAATACATTGGAGATCTGCATTTGCGTCCCTAAAGGGCTTCATAGGGTGGCATCCCAATGATAATTGTTAATGTAAGCAAATTCTACCAGAGGTAAATGCTTGTCCCAACTTCCTTTAATATCAATACGTGCAACATGTTCTCGATTGCCTGGATCGTTTTTTTTTCACTCTGGCCGTCCGTCTGCGGATGGTAAGCCGTACTTATATTCAGTTCCGTTTCCAAATATTCTTGAAAATTCTTCCAAAATCTTGAATTAAATCTTGGATCTCGATCGGATATGATGGACACAGGAATTCTATGACGAACTACAATTTCTTTTAAGTACATATGAACTGACTTGTCCAGTGAAAATCTTCCATTTATAGACAGAAAATGAGCTGACTTGGTAAATCTATCCATTATAATCCAAATGGTATCATGATTAGCTTTTGTGCTTGGTAACCTAACTATGAAATCCATGGAGATATGCTCCCACTTCTACTCTGGAATCTCCAATGGCTGTAGCAATCCACTTGATCTCTAATGTTCTACTTTAACTCTTTGACGTATGTAACATCTGCTAATCCATTCCGCAATTTCCCTCTTCATATCCGTCCACCAATAATTTTCCTTTAAATCTCTATACATCTTGGTACTCCCTGAATGGATTGAATACCTTGAATTATGAGCTTTCTGTAAAATTTCATTCTTCAATTCCGTCACTGGTGGAATCCAAATTCTAGAAGAAAACGTAAGAATACCTTGATTGTCCCTTTTTTTTTGCGTGCACAATTTTTCACCTACCAAATGATTTATATCCTGATCCATTACCTCTTCCTGACGCTTCCTTATCTTCTGTAACAATTCCGACTGAAAAGTCATACTTATACATTCTTACTCCTTTTTGGGATCATGAACCCTGACTTCCAATTCCAACTTCTAGAAGTCCATAGATAATTCTTCTGGTACAGTCTCTATGTTCATCCTCTCTCTTTCTTACTTATCTCTTGCCACTACATTTGCTTTTCCTCGGGAGTTCATACTTCAAACTCTTATGGTCCGTATATATCGCACATCTTTTTCTATACTTATAATATTTCCCAATCTTTCAAAACGAATATTATTGTTGCTTTTAATTCCCAGTTATGAGTAGGGTACTTCTGCTCATAAGGTTTCGGTTATCTGGATGCATATGCAATAACTTTATTATTTTGCGTCAACACACATCCTATTCCCTTACGAGAAGTATCACTATAAACTACCAAATCTCCCTGATGATTTCAAAGTGATAAAATAGGTGTTGTAACCATTCTTTCATTTAACTCCGCAAAGCTTTCTTCACCCTTCTCCATTTCATATAACCTTCTTGCTTTTCCTGGTTAACTTCATCTCTAATATTACAACTTTTAAGAAATCTTGCACAAATTTCCAATAATAACTGGCCCGTGATAAAACTTCTTACTTTTGTTGGTGCTTCTGGTCTTTCTTCATTCATACTATCTTTAAATTTTTCTGCTGAATCCCCTTTTGTCTCCTCCTTACTGACTGTCTATACTAAGAATTATACCTCCTGCCATTAAAGTTTTCACCTGGTAAACTCTTTTTATACTGCTTCTTTCTTGTTTGACTCCTCAGCTATCATTGTATAGGTTGCATGGTTCTTCTTAATTAACGCAAGTATATCTTATCCAAATTCTTCCTTCAAAATTCTACTCATCAAATTTAAATATCACTGGTATATCAGTTCATCCCACTAACATTTCTAGAATTTTATAACAACAGTACTGAGTTCTGAAAATTATCTTTGATATGTCCATAATTTCAATTTTCACTTGGTAATATACCCAGTCTTAAATCAATCTTATAAAAATACCTTGCTTCGTTCATTTAGTTAAACAAATCATTGGTTTCGAGGTAACATATATCTGCTCTTGAGAGTAAACTTGTTGAGCTTTCACTAACACATAATCTCACCCTTCTATGTTTCTTATTAACAGATCGTGCCAGTGCACTTTAAGGGGGTACGCTAGGTCCAGTTGCTTTTTCTTTTAATTATCTCATGCGTTTGCTCTGGTAACTTCGTCATTTTATCTGGTGCCATTCTGCGCGGGGCTTTGAACACTGGCTTCATTTCACGTATTAAATCAATCATAAACACATTTTTTTTTATCTAAAGGAAATATTGGTAACTCATCTGGAAATATGTCTTGATACTGTAAAGTCTTCAAGTTCGGTCTGCTCCTAACTCTTATTTATAATCGCCATAGCACTTATATTTTGGTCACTGTAATCTTAAATTATTTTTAACCAATTCTTTACTTTCCTTTGTCCTTTAAACTTCTTCATGTTCTCCTTTGGCGTCTCCAGAACTATCTTCCGTCACGACGGTTTACCTGGGCATCACACTTGAATAGTTAATCCACTCCTTATAATAATATCAAATCTTCTTATCTCAAATGATATCAATTCTTCACATCTTAATGCCAAAAATATCGATTCCGTCATTGGTACTTACATATTTAATGACTGTACGTTCTTAATTTGCTAGTCCTTTAGTCCTAAACTTATTGATTCGACAGGATAATTCATCTTATCAATAAAACCTTGAGAAATATATGATCAAGTTGCTCCCATATCTTTTAATACTTTAACGCATAAGGTATCCGCAATAATCTTCCACGTCATCCCATCCATATTCTAAATAACATATCACAAATTCTCGTTCTCGGAGACGTATCCCTTATTGAAGTAGATTCCCTTAACTGTTAATGCATCCCGGGCTAGGGACAGTGATTTGTAATTTTCACCATATGCCCTTGTTTCCTTCCCATGCATGCGAGGTAGATGAGACTTTGCCCGCTGAGTGTATAATACGTTAACTTTTGTTTGAAAAACTCTCGCAAGGAACAACGGTACAACGAATTAAATAGAAGGATTCACAATCTTAATAAACTTAGATTTGAAGAGAAAGAAGAAGTAATGATTTGAATATGAATGAGACAACCACATTAGTACTGAAGATGGCCAGTCTTTCATACCGTGTGGCATACAGCACATGATTAGGTGGCGTCCCACCCGACTCTTTGTCATTCCGACAAAGTGTTTCATCATAACACTGTTTGTCCCAATCAGAAAGCAAAACCCGAGGGGAACAATTAAATTTGAAAGGAATGCAAAATTCTCCCTTTTGATGTTATCAGAAAGAATTTATTAAGAAAATGAGTTCATACATTTTTAGGAATTAAAAAGGAATATATGCTGTAATGTTGAGGACAAGAATGATACCATTGATCACCCTCCACATTTCACTTGTATTCATCTTTCGAGCTTGCTCAATCATTTCCCAATTGTATCACATAACAACTTTAGAAGTATGCTAAAATGCCTTCGCAATTAAGCATTATGGTAGATTCTTACTTGTTAAGTCTCGTATCTGTAACATCGTACCTACACGTATAATACTTTAACAATTTGATCATAATGGCGTTCTTATCAGATAACCTTGAGTTTCCTCTTTGTAATTTGGAATAACCGTAAATCATTCAACATAACGATCATTTTATTAATAATATTCTTCCTTTAGAAAAGTCTGGAAATTTTCCAAATCTTCTTCGGTCATGCTCAGGCTTCCGTTTAATCAATAAATTCTTCAAACTCTAATAATCCCAATAATTGGATGAATAGTTACTCCGTACGCTGGTTCTGTTGTTAATCCTATCAGACAATACTTGCACCCACTTCTTCATAATCGCAGGTTACCTCGTTCTCCAAATTAACAATACTGAGTCTGAAACAACATCCTTCCAGATAATCCGGGTCTTCTAACAAACAAGAAACTCAAATAGTAATTTGACAACCAAGATTTAAAACTTATTTTATTCAAAAAGGCTTTTAAAAATTTTGTGAGGAAAAATCTTTTTCGAAAACTTGTTTTAAAATTTCTGAAAATCACAAATCTGGTTGTCCTTACTATATGAGTTGGTTGTTGTCCTTCTTATGACCAAATACCAAGTTAAAGAAATGATCACTCAAAGGTCCATTCACTTCCATTTATCTCCTCTCCTTCATTGGGTCTATTATCTTCCTTAATTGATGTAAACTTCAACTGTCGTTGCATGTTATCTTATTCGCAGCTTCACATTAAGGCTCCCATACTGGTAGTACTCCCGTTAACCACTTCGCAATCATTGAGTGGAACAGACTATCCCATAGTCAACAAGTCAGCTAATATCACATCATTACAACATCATTAATTTCAAGAAATCTTCAGATCCCTCATCTCCTCTAACCCTCTTTCTTCAACACTTATCTACTCCATTCCACAAGCTAGTCATGAGTGGCCTAATTACTAATAGCTTCTTTTAACCGGATACAGCCATTCTCCAGAACACTTGAATCTTCTTTCTAAACTCCTTCTCACCTTAATTTATATCTCAATACTCACCGTTTACTGCCGCTATCGCGTCCCTTCTCGCAAACACTGTTGTTTCGGTAGAAAGGTTTTTAAACTAAGGATGTAGAATATGGTGTATAATAGACAGAAAAGATACATTCATAGTTGAATGTTCAAAAGAACAAGAATAAGCAAATGAAGGTTCTTGAATAGGTAGTCTCATATCGAGAGATGATAGAATAGCGTTGAATAATTGGAGAGGCGCAACTGTCATAACAGAAAGTAATACCATTAATACTGATGGAGAACAAGGCGCAAATCGAATCTGGGAGAAGATGACGATCCTTAAACCGAAGGTTCCAAAAGATCAGTTGATGCAGGGAAATCAGGATCTGCCATTACCGTTGCCTAGATATCACGTCGCTAGTCAAGAATCCTGAATCGCAACACGAATCGTGCCGGAGACCTACTATACAGTCGCACTCAACCTCACAATGACCTATCTTTCTATTTCACATTCCTAATCCTAACCCTCTACCCAATCCCGACAATCTAGGCTTATTTCAGTGACTTATAACCTGTAGCTCTGATACCAACCTGTGGCGCCCTCCAAACCCGGGTCAGAAGTTTGGGGTCCATAACACAAACACAATATATCAACCTGTATAAGAAATATTATTTATAATGACCCTGCTTCACAAAACCACGGATCGCAACAGGTTAAAGTATGAAAACAAGCCACAACCTTAATTATTACATCGTACCAAATCCCAACTAATTTAACTTACAATTAATAATAAAATCATTCTTACAACCTTGCTATCTCACTACTGCCATAAGCTCCTGCTAGCTCGATCAATCATAATCTGGAATCCTAGCTCGAACATTGAACTGGGAAACCTTGCTATCAACCGTATCATTCTTAACTGTAGAATATATAAAAAGATTCGCAAGAGTGAGCTAACTAGCTCAGCAAGTCATATTATCAATAACTGAGGATAGACAATAATAAATGAGATGATTCAAAGGAATCAAGTTTCTTGTTAAACAACCAATAGAATTGGATATTCATTTTAAGTTTTTAAAACCAAGGTTAGGATGCTGATCAGTCACGCACTAACCCCGAGCAAAGCACACAACACTGCTCTAACTACTGGATCCAAGGCACACATTGGCCTAACTTGACCATCGATATGGTCTGACCACGAATCTGGTCCATACAAAGAAAACTATCCAATTCTAAAGCATTTCAATATGATAAACAATAGAGTTCAATAAAACCAGATCATAATCAATAACCATAAAACATTTGTACAAGGGCATGGTAAAAGTTCATAGTTACCAAAAAGGGTATGTCAAAATACATAAAAGAAGTGGCCTCCAGCCGGTAGGATAATCGGGTATTAGATGAATAGTGTTTTTCCAAAGTTTTAGTGCTTTGATATCACAAGGTATGGTTAAGTATAAAAGTTTTTGTATATATAAACAATTTTGTTCCAGTGTTTGGTATATGATGGATATATATTTGTGGAGTAATATCGTATTTGTGTGGTTTAATATTTGGTAAATCCACCAGAAATGGTTCACAAAGAATAAGGCTTACGGCTCAAAGATCAAATGATGTGGCTCAGGTTCAAGGCTGGAGGATTCAAAGTATTTCCAATATAAAAGAGAGCTATTTTGAATATTAACAATAGGTCACAAGAGAATTTAGAAATATTTGCAATAAATCTCGAGAAGGGTTTAGAAGTACTTGCCTTATCATAATTGATTCCAACCTCACTTGTACTTGTCTACGACTCTATTCAACCACCATTCATCTGTTTCTCCTATGCCTCGTATCTAATCTCTGCTCACTTGCTGTATTTTCTACATGTCAATTCTATTTTCTGATCACCTGCTTCTCTTTCTTACGCCTTGCTTACTCTGCTAGGCATCATAAGTATCTATCAATATTCCACTCATACGATTCTGTTCAACACATACTTCTATCTACCCTTCGTTTCACCCAAATCCGATTAACGGATTGAAAGTTATGCCATAAACAGTAATCATCGAATATATAAACCGACAGTCAATCAACAAGTCACACATAATACATCACGTAATCAATGACATATCATTTATAAAGACATTTCGGGTCATAAATAGGCTTTCTGGTATTTAAAATGATTTTTAAAATATTTTTCGGAATTAAAACGGGTCGTTGGATCAATTTCGGAATAATAAACAAGGTTCGGTTGGCCAATTCTGGCTCCGAAACAATTTTAGAATAATTATCGAGCCTTGAAAATAATTTAGAATAATATTTTAAAGCTCGAAACTATTTTTCGAAATTTTTGAATCATTTTTAAATAATTAAATCTAATTAAATAATTAATTAAAAATCAATTAATAATTAATTAAATCAATTAATCAATTAATTTTCGAATTAATTGACTAATTAATCAATTAAAAATTAACTGAAATTAATTAACTAATTAATTCAGATTTATTTGTGAATTAAAAATAATTTTCGGAATTAAAATAATAATTTTTAGAATTTTCAGAAATTAAAAACGGATTTTTATAATAAAAATAAATAGGAAATATGATTTTTAAACATTTTTAAAACAGGAATCCAATTATTGCAAAGTCTGGAAACTTCAGGGACTAAACTTCATCATCTACAAAACTACAGGGACTAAACTGCAATTTTGCAGTCCAGTCGCCGGAAAACACAGGGGTGGCCGGAGAACACGATTCCGGCCTCCTCACCTTGCCACAAGCTCCAGATCACATCTACGGATTACCAGGAACATAACCATGCAATCAAATCGATCTAACAATCCCTGAGTTGGCCGGAATTTGGCCGTGAAGTTTGCCAGTTTCTGGCGAACTTCGGAAATATTCAAAACACAACTCCCTTCTCTACAGACCTCGTTGATTCATGAAACTTATACGACTGGATTGCAAATTTTACAGAGAACACAATCCACTATATCACAACATCAATCTATTCCAGAATAAGAAACCCCCAAATTTCAATTAAGAACATTCATACGGGTTATAAACCCTAATTTTGAAATTCGAAAAATCAAACTCAAATTTGAACATGTTATTGGACTCCAAATCAGACGTATAATATACCAAAATCATCAGGAAAACAAGCTCTACAACATGAAATCATCAAATCATACAAACAATCATCCGAACAAAAATTCATATTTTTCATGAAAATAATTCGAAAATAATTAAATTTATAAAAAATCAACCTTTGATTCTGCAGTAAAACAGGTCCTGGAATCTGATAGTACTCCTTGAGACCTTCAAATTGGTTACTCCAACTTTCCAAACGGATTTCACTAACACCTTGACTTTGTGGTTTGATTCTCAGAAAGGTATATGAATATATGATTTTTCTCTGTAAAAATTATATAATTATCTGTCTGCAAATGATTTTGATACGAAATAAAATACGGTAAAAGGCTATTTATAATTACGGAGAATTAGTATCCCGTTGGATCATTCCGGATATAAAACGGTACGTTTATTTATAAAAACTGATCCAAACGGTATCGGTTTTCGGGATAATTATCCAAATCAGTACAATTTGTACTGCGGTCTTGGTCTCAGCGCCTGGTTTCACGTACTACGAGATGATAATTGGGATAGTTTAATAAAAAGCTCCCGTTTGTCAAAAATACGGGTTTTATTGATTTACCGAAACGAATATTGTATCGAAAATGTTGCGCCGGGACCCGCGCAGGACAAACCGTACGCCGGATCGAAAAAGTCGAAACATGGAAAATGCTCGGAATATTGCAATTAGGTTAGGAAGGAGTTCTCGGAAGAGTTTCCGGTTCTAAAAACGTAAAAACGGTTAACGGTGGTTGGTTCCCGTTTTTATAAAATAGATTTTAAATACCCGGAAAAAGATTTTATAAAATTCATATGATTCCTATAAATTCACAAATCAACATAAAAATAATTAGGAAGATATGACAATTATCAATATTTTATTTGGAACATATAAAAATTGAAATACTTAATTAATAACATTTTTAAACATTCAAACATATTTAACACTTAACAAATAATTCACAGAATAGATACTGAATACATATAATAATATCTATTAGCAAAAATAATTACACGATATATCCCGGATATTACACTGTTGCTCCTCTTGAGTTCTCTCAATGGCTTCAACTTTTTCAGAAATAGGTCTAATATACCTGTTCTTGTCAAGCTTGATCTGTAGATCTAGCTTATCAGCTTTTTCTCTGAGTGTATCAACGTTTTCATGAGTAGAAGTATATAGACCTTGAAGATGTTTTGTAGACAGAGCTGTGATCTTGAGTTGTGTCTTGAAATCGGCATTTGTGAGCAACTCATCAGTTTTTGCAATATGCTCTGTCAGAACTTTAGAACATGGAATAAAATTTGATTCATTCCACTTCTTGGTCCACTCAACACCTCTGTGAGTATCCTCCCAAGGAATAGGTGCTTCATTTTCAACTAATTTCTTCACCAATTCTTCCTTACCCAGAGTAGGTACTGGAGTCTCAGCAGAAACACTGTCATCAGAACTTGAGGAAGACTCATTCTGTTCTGATAGCTCAACAGTGTGTGAAGCAACTGGAGATTCAGGAATACCATCATCTAAATTCTGATCAACAAAATTTATCTCCAGAGCTGGTGTCTTTGCTGTAGATGGAGCTTCCAGATAAAGAACTTCAGGTATATTCAAATTATGAATATATATTTCAGAATTATCAGTTTGTTCTTTAGCATCATCTGTAGCTTTAATAGGAGAGACATGAGGGGTAACAACTGTGTCATTAGCAGTGTCTTTGGCTTGAGCTGGAGGGGCTTCAATGATGATTGGTTCTTGTGAGATTAGAGATTCCTGATCCCCTTCCTCAGCTTCTTCAGTATCTTCTGATATAGCCTTAGCCAAAAACCTCTTAGCCTTCATTTTCTTCAATCTCCTTGCCAATGAAGGAGTTGCTTCAGCAGCATCAGAATTTACAGATTTCCTTTTCAAAGTATCAGAACTTTGAGCTACTTTCTCTTTCTGAGAAGTAACATTCTCAGCTTCAATTATCACAGGTTCAGATGCATGAACTCGTGCTTCAAATGTTTCCTCAAATCATCAAAATTTATTATTGACAAGTATTGAATCAAAACATTCATCACAGGTTACAGTTAAAAATCGATGAAGAAAAGATTAACAGATTGCAATTAAAACATGCACAGTCACATAATTTGAGAAACAAAGACCAAATCTTGCAATTAAAGGAAATTTCATTAATATATCAGATGAGTCATTTCATGAAATTTATCAGTTACATGCAAAAATTACAAGATAGTTCTATTCTAAGATTCTTAACATCAACAGCCATAGTCCTAGTCTAAGAAAACCTATCGACTAGCTCTTTCTACTGCTGACGAAGAGCACTGCAAGACGGATGATCCGTTCTTGCTGACGGAGAGCTTCTCTCCTTTCGTCTTCCAAATGATCAAGATGGAGGTGGTAGTCCATCGAAAAGAACAAGAGGTCTGTGTGAACCTCTTGTGGAACTGAGTTCCAGAGCTCTTCAGGAATGGTGGTGACATGCCACTCCTGTTGCCAATCATCACAACTCAACTCGATATTGAAAGTTTCATAGTTCAGGAACAACTTGAAATGAACCATTTTTGTTGATGAGAATAAAAAGAGAGTGAGTTTGTGAGAAAATGAACTATGTTTTGGTTGGGATGAATAGTCGGTTTAAATAGCCAATAGAATACCAAGGGACGCGAAGACTGTTTAACAATTACAAGTAAAAAAAATGATGCCTCGTCTCCCTAGACCGATGTATAATAATAACAGTCAGTAAAAGTTCTAAAGCAAGAGTTAATGGGCACGGGAAATAATTAACAATTATTGTGCACATGCAGGTTTTCAAGACATACACGTTTACCACTAACCCAAAATGATTATGACTATTTTTATCACACTCAAATTATTCTGATTTAAATATGACTGTTTCAGATATTATCACAAATAAGTCAAGTAAAGAAAAATGCCACGTAAGCATCAAGGATTCCATCAGGATTGAATATCAGAATTTAACTTATATCACATTTTAAGAGTCATCAGAACATGGCTTCTGTACTCAAAAAATGAATATCTTTTTCTGTGATTCTTCATACAAATACTGACTTGTTTTTTTCAGAGTTTAATAATCGGAACTTCCATCAGAACTTGTCCTTGGAATTTATGCAAATAACACTTAACTGTTTGTCAAAAAAAACTTAATCACCATAGTAATTTTCATCATTCATATGATGTGAAAGTGTGTGCATTCAGCAAAATATCATATAAAGATTAAAGTCTGATAAACTTCAGTACATTTTAGAAATAAGGCATAACTAAGAAAAATGCTTAAAATCTGTCATCAGTCATGATGTCTACTATAGAACAAATTTATGCAAGAGTCCACCTCAACTGTTTGTGCTCATTTTATGCATCTTTTGAAATTTCTTTTTACAGTGGCTTCTCAGTGTAAGTGAGTCACGGCTGCTTATTAGAATTTATGCTGTTATCAGAGTATTTCTCCAGTAATCATTGAGTGTGAAAAGTCACTAAGAATTTTTTTTTGCTTTTCTAATGCATATTACTTAATACCAGCAATGCATTTGGGTCTTCCCTTCCATATTTTTACTCTAGATCTCAAAGGAGTACCTGACTTTTATTCTTTTCTTTTCTTTTGATAAGTGAGGCTTATCAGCATTTAGTTCATTCTTAAGATTTACTAACATCAGAATTTGACAGATAAGAAACAAGAATCTAGTTTGTGACTTAGTAATAAGATACACAAAGTAAACTTGACTAAGCTCAATATCAGAATCTGCTTGTGTTAATGAGTTTCCACATAAACAACTAATTCACACATGGGATTTCTAGTATGTTAAAGACTACTAGGTCAGCATCTAGCACAGTTATCCTCATTGAATTGAATAACCACAGAACATTCAAAACACTTATCAGAGTATATAAATCCACATCATATAACAATCAGCATTTAATGAATTTTCAAATTAAGCACAGATTACATATAGATAATACAATCTGTAAACACTGATCATAAAGTCTGATGCATGAGAATAAAAACTAAGCAGATTTAGAGAAAGAACCTAAAACCATTCCAAGTTTATTTACCAATCTTATAAAAGTAGCTTCACATAGTGGTTTTGTGAAGATATCTACTAGCTGTTGATCTATTGAAACAAAATGCAATTCCACTGTACCTTCATCCACATGTTCCATTATGAAATGGTACCTAATACTAGTGTGCTTTGTCATTGAGTGTTGAACTGGATTACCTGTCATAGAAATAACACTTTAATTATCACAGTAAATAGGGATTTTAGAAAATTCTAATCCATAATTCAGTAACTGATTCTTCATCCAAAGAATCTGTGCACACCAGCTTCCTGCAGCAATATATTATGCTTCTGTAGTTGATGTGGAAATTGACTTTGTTTCTTGCTAAACCAAGAAACCAATCTGCCTCCAAGAAATTGGCAGCTTCCACTAGTGCTTTTCCAGTCTATTTTACATCCTGCAAAATCTGCATCTGAGTAACCAATTAGCTTAAAATCTGATTCCCTGGGATACCACAATCCTAGATCAGCTATACCCTTAAGGTACTTGAAAATTCTTTTCACAACTATTAAGTGAGGTTCTCTTGGATCAGCCTGAAATCTTACACAAAGACAGCTACCATACATGATATCAGGTCTACTTGCAGTTAGATAGAGTAAGGAGCCAATCATACCTCTGTAGTTAGTAATATCTACTGATTTACCAGTATCCTTATCTAACTTGGTTGCAGTGGCCATGGGAGTGGATGCAGTTGAACAATCTTGCATTCCAAATTTCTTCAGTAAATTTCGGGTGTACTTGGATTGATAGATAAAAGTGCCTTCTTCAGTTTGCTTGACTTGAAGGCCCAGAAAATAGCTGAGTTTTCCCATCATACTCATTTCATATCTTAACTGCATTAGCTTTGCAAACTTCTCACACAGTTTGGAATTAGTAGAACCAAATATGATATCATCAACATATATATGTACCAAAAGTAAGTCATTTCCATGGTTGAGGTAGAATAAAGTCTTGTCAATTGTGCCTCTGTGAATCCACTTTCCAGAAGAAATTAAGCTAATGTCTCATACCATGCTCTTGGAGCTTGCTTAAGGCCATAAAGTGCTTGGTCAAGCCTGTAGACATGATTGGGAAATTTAGGATTTACAAAGCCTGGAGGTTGTTCAACATATACCTCGTCTTCCAATCTCCATTGAGAAAAGCACGTTTCACATCCATTTGAAAGACTTTAAACTTCTTGTGAGCAACATAAGCCAAAAAGATCCTTATGGCTTCTAATCTAGCAACTGGTGCAAATGTTTCATCATAATCAATACCCTCCTGTTGAGAGTAGCCTTTAGCAACCAGTCTTGCTTTATTCTTTATAATTATGCCATCACTGTCAATTTTGTTTCTGAAGACCCATTTTGTACCAACAATTGATCTGTTCTTTGGTCTTGGCACTAGGGTCCAGATTTTATTTCTTTTAAATTCATTTAACTCTTCCTGCATTGCTTCCACCCAATCAGCATCTTGAAGAGCTTCTTCCACTTTCTTTGGTTCAGTCTGAGGTAGAAAGGAATGATAAAGACATTCATTTGAAGTTGCAGTTCTAGTTCTGACACCTACTTCAGGATCTCCAATGATTAAATCAGGTGTATGTGCTTTAGTCCACTTCCTTGCAGATGGAAGTTGATCTCTAGAACTGGATCCTCCCCCATGATCCATGATGTCTCCATCAGCATTTTCTGATGCTCCCCCTGTAGTTATGGTCTCTGAGACTTCAGAATTTGAATTTGATTTTTCAGGAGTTGAAGAATCGGAGCTTCTAGAATTATCAGAATTTGGCTCATCAGAACTAGATGAATTAGAATTTGAAGAGCCAGTGACAGGTTCTGATGCTTCTCGAGAGTCTTGAGATGTGGTAGATTCTTCAGCTTGCTCCCCCCTGGACAGGTGCATTTTCCTTTGGAGTTGTTACCACAGATTCAATGACATCAGAACTTAATCCATCAGAACTTACAAGATCAGGATATAAGTCATTAGAATTTCCAGAATCAGAATTTAAATCTTCATTCTCAAATCTCAGCTGATCATGATTATCAAAATCTTCAAGTCCAATAATCTTCTTATCATCAAAAGAGACATTGATAGATTCCATGAAAACTCTTGTTCTTAACTTGTAGACTCTGAAGGCTTTTGTGGAAAGTGGATATCCAAAAAAAATTCTTTCATCAGCTTTTAGATCACATTTTGACAGCTGTTCAGGATGAGTCTTAAGAACTAAACACTTGCAACCAAATACATGAAAGTATTTCAGATTTGGCTTCTTTTTCTTCACCATCTCATATGGTGTTTTTCCATGCTTGTTTATGAGTGTAGCATTTTGTGTAAAACAAGCAGTCTGCACAGCTTCAGCCCAACAATAGGTTGGTAGCTTTGTTTCATCAAGCATTATTCGTGCAGCTTCAATGAGAGTCATGTTCTTTCTTTCTACAACTCCATTTTGCTGTGGAGTTCCAGGTGCAGAAAATTCCTGTTTGATTCCATGATCTTTGCAGAACTCTTCCATGGTTGAATTCTTGAACTCAGTGCCATTATCACTCCTTATAATTTTAACAGAATCTTTGATCAATTTATCCAACTGTTTGACATGATCAGTTAGAGTAGATGCTGTTTCAGTCTTCTTGTGGAAGAAATACACCCAAGTGTATCTTGTGAACTCATCCACTATAACCATAGCATATTTCTTCTTTGCAATAGACATGACATTGGCTGGACCAAATAGATCAACATGCAGTAGGTGATAAGGCTCAAGAATTGATGATTCAGTTTTGCTCTTGAAAGAAGATTTTCTTTATTTTGCCTTCTTACATGAATCACAAAGGCCATCAGGAGCAAATACTGTTTTTGGCAGTCCTCTCATAAGATCTTTCTTTACAAACTCATTTATATTGTTGAAATTTAAATGAGAGAGTTTCTTGTACCAATTCCAGCTTTCTTCAATTGATACTCTACTCGACAGATAGATTGCAGAACCATCAGTACTTGTTGAAAGTCTGGCTTCATAAATGTTACCATGCATGTATCCTTTCAGAACCACTTTTCCTGTAGAATTACTTATAACTTCACAATGTTCTTCAAAGAAATCCACATGATAACCTATGTCACAGATTTGACTTATACTCAACAGATTGTGTTTAAGTCATGAAATAAGAGCTACTGTTTCAATGATGACATTCCCAAGATTGATCTTGCCATATCCCAGAGTTTTTCCAATGTTGCCATCTCCATAAGAAACTCATGGGCCAGATTTCTCCACAAAATCTTATAGCAGGGCCTTATTTCCAGTCATATGTCCTGAACATCCACTATCCATAACTAAGATGTTCTTCTTGTTGCCCTGCAATCACAAAGACCACTAATGGTTAGTTTTAAGGACCCAAACTTGCTTTGATCCTTTGGCCTTTTTAAGTTTGTTAACATTTGCAGCGGATTTAACACCATAGTTTATGCTAACATTTTTCTTATCAGTATTAACAGTATCAGACTTTGCATCATACTTTACACTAGAAGGAATTAAAGCAACTTTCTTCAAAGAGGGTTTTATCTGATAATAATCATAGTACAAACTATAATATTCCTTACAAG
This sequence comes from Apium graveolens, assembly GCF_009905375.1. Taxonomy (NCBI): domain Eukaryota; kingdom Viridiplantae; phylum Streptophyta; class Magnoliopsida; order Apiales; family Apiaceae; genus Apium; species Apium graveolens. The sequence continues at coordinate 192,754,014 of NC_133653.1, forward strand.
TATAAATGAAATGCCATATAATACCACAATGAAAACAAGGATTTTGTGGTTTGAACCTAACAGACTGACACTTAACTCCTGACTTAGAAGGTAAAAAGTTTATATTCTTATTCTTCCTGCAAAAAGAATCCAGATGGTTAGAGTTTCCACAGTTATAGCATTTTTTTCTAGGAGCATTAGGAACAGGCATATAATTTTTGATTTTATTCACACCTTCCTTTCCATTCCTATTTTTCCTAGCTACCTTTACCTTGTTTACACTGGTAATCTCTTTCAGCTTATGTTTAAGCTGCTTCTTAGTCATTAAGCCTATGTTAACTTCAGTTGGTTTATCCTGTTCTAATTTGTCAGAAGTTGACTCTGCTATCACTTCTACCTCATTATCTTTCATCTTTTTAGAATCAGACTTTAAATTTTTAGCTACAAATTTAACAGGATTTACCTTTGGCTTAGTAGTCTGTTTATCAATAATACGCTTAACTTGTTCAGTTCCTTTTTTACTTTTCTCATCTCCATAACCTAAGCCCTCTTTCCAGTTCCCACTATTTAGTATATCCTGAGTTGTTCTGCCAGAGTTAATCCAAGTCCTGATAATCTCTCTCTCCTTTTCTAACTCAGTTTTTAGAGACTTATTCATTTTTAGCACTTCATCTCTAACATAGAAAACATCATCTCTATCCATCTGAGTTTGATGGAACATAACTAACTCTTTTTCTAAATAATCGTTCCTCTTTTTAAAGCAAGATTTTCAGAAGTTAATCTCTCACATGTTAAAGTTTGATCTCTGTAACTAATAAACATGGTTTTAAGATATAATCTTAACTCAGTAATATCATCAGTATGAAAGACATAAGTTGTTTGAGGTACCTTTAACTCAGCAGCATCAGAACTGCTATCACCATTTGCCATCAAGGCATAGTTCTCCTCATCTTCAGAATCTGAAGTGTCTGTCCAGCTTTTCTTCTTTGAGACAAGAGCCTTGCCTTTGTCACTCTTTCCTTTCTTGCAGTCAGGAGATATGTGGCCTTTCTCACCACAGTTGTAGCATTTGACATTTGAGTAATCTCCTCTGTCAGACTTTCCTCCTTTGCCTTCAGATTTTCTGAAGCCCTTCTTATCAGAACTTCTACCTTTCCTGGAAAACTTCTCTCCCCTTCTGAATTTCATGTAGGCTATCTTTGTGATACCCTTCACCATAAGAGCACATAGCTTCATCATCTCTTCATCAACATCTACTTCAGGTAGACTTTCAGTTTCTGAATCATCATCATCAGAACTTGATGATTCTGAATCAGACTTTATGATGAGAGCCTTTCCTTTTCCTTTCTTTGAGACAACCACTTTGGGGGATTCCTCCTCAGCATTAAGAGCAACTGTCCTTGACTTTCTCCCATATCTCTTACTTCTTTGATCCATCTCAAGTTCATAATTCTTGAGCATTCCATAAATTTTATCAAGAGTAGTTTCATCAAGAGCATAGTTGTCTCTTATAATAGTAGCTTTCAAATCCAAACTTTCAGGAAGAGCTAAAAGGAATTTTAGATTTGAGTCTTCAATGTCATATTCCTTGTCCACTAGTGATAGATCATTCAAGAGTTTGACAAATCTATCATATAAGTCAGTTAACGATTCATCACTTTTTGAGTCAAAGTGCTCATACTCTTGAGTGAGTATAATCCTCCTGTTTTTTTTATTACATCAGTTCTCTGACACCTTGTCTCCAAAGCATCCCATATCTCTTTTGCAGTCTTGCATTGAATTACCCTATTTGACATGACATTATCAATGGCACTATGCAGCAAATGCCTTACCTTTGAATCCTTGGCAATAGATGAGATATCTTCAGCTGTGTATTCACTTTTCTCCTTTGGTATGGTCTTTGCTGGCTGATCTGCAACTACAACAGAGAGCTTGGTTGGCTTATACGGTCCTTCATAAATTCTGTCAAGGTATTCTGGATCTGTAACTTCCAGAAACATATCCATCTTCACTTTCCACATGGGATACTCAGAAGGTCTCAGCATGGGAACCCTGATAGTCTCATATCGACTGTGGGTTTGAGTCTTTGGAGTTTCTTCAGTTTTGGCGGGCTTGTTTGGATTTTCTGCTTCTTCAGACATGATTGTTTTGGATCTTTACTATATGTGTGTTAACAAATAGGCTCTGATACCACTTGTTAGGTCACACAACACTGTAGAAGGGGGTTGAATACAGTGTAGAATACAATCAAATCGATTTGAAGCACAAGTAACAAAAAACAGATGTATTCTATATAATAAACTCTGTTACAATGGAACTGTTCTCTCTCAGTGATGAACAAATATCACGAGAGCTTCTAGGTTACAATTGTATGATCTTATCGTTGATCGTAACTCTTATAAAGTAAACCTATATCTGTGTTTATATAGACACACAGTTACAAGATAACTTCTAATTGACATGGAATATAATTCTGTCTCCTAAAATATATCAATCAGATATCTTATATAATTCTTCTAGTCCTCTAACTCTTTCCATGCATATCTTCTTCTTCTATTAGTCTCGATCTTCTTTCCTGTAAATCAGCTTCCTTCCTTAACTGTTGGTCCTCCAGTACTTAAGTTCTGATATCCATCTTCTGATATTATCTTCTGATAATCTAAGTCCTGATATCCTTAAGTCCTGACTTCCAGTAGTTAAAATCTGAAAACTAAACATGAAACATATTAGACATGACATCTCAAATATATTCAACAGAGGCACTACTTAAATTTATTGAAGAAGATGCTCCTATTCTATGGGAGAAAACTCACAGAGGAGTTGAATGGACAAATAACCGGACTTCATTCCTAGCTCAAAAGTTCTGACAGATCATATTTCAAAAGCTGATGAGTTGCTGACAAGTTCTGATTTCAAGCACCAACTAAAAGTCACAGCTCTCAATACTAAATCTACTCAAGTTCTACACTCCAAGACTCATGAAAAGGTTGATAAACTTCAGGAATCAGCTGATAAGCTAGACCTGATGCTCAAATTAGACAAGAATAGGTTTATCAGACCAACTCAAGAGAAAGTTGAAGCTATTGAGCAGGTTCAAGAAAAGCAGCAGGCCCAACTAGATGAGGTCTTGTAGAATCAAGCCTCTCAACAAAAACAACTCAATGAAATCCAATCTTTAGTGGAACTCATTCTCTCTCTACTCCTTCCAGATGATGCCAAAAAGGGGGAGAAGGTAGTTAAGTTCAAATGCTCAATTAGTAAATCACTGAAGAAAAAGGATGATTCTGAAGATGACCAGGGAAACCCTAGCAAGGGCAAAGGTCAAGGTCAAAGTAAGCAAAGCAGCAAAGTTTCTTCACAGAAACTAATTTCCGATTCTAGTAAATCTTCTACACAGAAGAATACAAGTTCTGAAGCTGTGAATGCTCAAACTCTGATATCAAGTTCTGATATTCTGATTCAGTCTGGAAGTCAAGACTCTCAGAAGTTTTTACAAACTCTGAAGCTTAAGGGAATGGAGACTACTATCTACTATAAGGATCCCAAGATTCAGACTCTTGATGAAGAAATTGCTAAAAGATTGTTTCTCAAGTATAATCCTGGAATGGATTTAGAGACTCCAAAGGAGGAAGAAGCTAGATTTGCTACTAAGAAGACAAATCCTAAATCTAAAGCTTCTAATGCAAAGAAGCCTCCCAGACCTAAGGAGAAAGGTATTGTGATAAAAGAAAGATCTGCCACAGAGATTCCAAGATCAAGTACTAGATCTCAAACTACTACTGATCTCAAAGACAAGGGAAAAGGAAAAGTTGGGGAGACAGTCAAGAAGCAGAAAATGAATATTCCTTAAATTCTGATGAATCTTGTGTGCAAGATGGTTCAAGTCTTTGATGATACTGCTGCTGAAGATGAAACTGTTGAAACTCTGAAAAGAAGAAAGATGATAGAAGAATCTAAGACAACCTCTGACATATCTCAAGTTGTTCAGAGTGTAGATATTTCAGAACAACAAGCTATAGAAGAATCTGCAAATCCTAAACAGGTCATGAAGACATCAACCTCTAACAGAGCTCAAGTGATTTGAATAAGATGACAGTTGCTGATAAGAAGAAACTCCTATGGAAAAATGTTAATCCATCATATCCTAAGAAAAGTCAACTGCTATCTGATTTCATGACTGTTGGATTAAATGCTAGAGAAGCAAGAGTCAGATCTGGGTTAGGATCAAGTGAAGCCAAGATCAAAACAGGAGTTGAAGTAACTATCAAAGATCCATTTTTATTAACTGACAAACCACTTGAGGAAGTTACACAGAAACACCTTGTTAGGTCACACAACGCTATAGAAGGGGGTTAAATATAGTGTTTATACAATCAAATCGATTTATCAACACAAGTATGTAACAATAATCAAGTATATTCAATATAATAAACTCTGTTATAATAGAACAGTTGTTCTCTCTCAGTGATGAAAAATATAACTAAGAGCTGCTAGGTTACAATATATAATCTTTCTCGTGAATGATAACACATACAGTGTAAACCCTAAGCTGTGTTTATATAGTACACAGTTACAAGATATCTTCTAATTGATATGGAATATAATTCTGTCTCCTAAAATATATCAATCAGATATTATCTTCTACAAGTCTTCTAGCTATCCAACTCTTCATGCATATCTTCTATTATTTTAGTCACGATCTTTTCCTGTAAATTAGCTGTTTTCCTTATCTGAAGTACCCGCACTTAAGTCCTGATATAAATCCTGATGAACTTAAGTTCTGATATAAGTTCTGACTTCAGTAAGTTCTGATTTCCAGTAAGTCCTGATATTAAGTTCTGAAACTAAACACAACAGATTAGACATGACATCACAAATATATCTAACAATCTACCCCAACTTAGAAATTATGAAAAATATACAAGTTAATAGATTTGATGATGTCAAAAATATTTAAGTACAAATGTAATAAGAGTTTATTTAGACAACTACTACAACTTACAGTCCTTGTAGCTTTTACCAATTTTACCGAGTCAATCTGAATCCAAAGTGATTTTTGACAAAGTTTGATATCAGCTTCTCTTCTGCATTCCTCAGGACTTGAGCTAATGTAGCTTTGACTTGCTTCATCTCTTCATCTTGACTTCCAATCTGGTAGATTGCAGTCCTAAGTGCTGAGATATGATTTCTTTCCAATCCATCACCAAGTCTGATTACTTTTGGATGAGATGAGTGATAAGTGGCATTTTATACCACTTAGAACGTCTTAAAATGGCTTAAATTGGTGTCTTGAAATCAAGTATTTTGTGTATTTGATGCGTTTTTCTAGTGTTTATGCATTTCAGGGTAATAGTTGCATTTCGGGGGAGGAATTATCAAGAATAAGCCTTGGCATGTGTTCACCATTGCGAGAGGAAAGGAATGGGCAGATTACGGCGAAGAAACGGAGCAAGCTTGGAATTTTTCCAGTAGGGTCCTGCGCGCCCATGCAGCAATGCTGAGCGGCCACGCAGCAGCCTGCGCGCCCGCGCAGAAATGCTGAGCGGCCGCGCAAGGTTGGGGAAAAAGCTGAATTATTTTAGACTTCTACTTCTGTGTGGCTTCCAACTTTTATGTAATCTGAGTTTTATGGGACTATTATATAGGTAGATTTGAGACGTTTTCATAGAGAGTATTAAGGAGATTATGTTTTAGATTGTGTTTTACGCAAGAAGCGAAGGAGATAAGGAAGAAGACCGATTTAGCACACCGCAACGAAGAGGAAGCATATATTCTTGTGATTCTTGTTTTGTTGTAACGTTGGATGCTAGTTTTCTTGCTTTGACTTATTTACTCTTGTGACGTACTCTGTTTTAATATAATTAGTGTAGTTATTATTTTCTTGTGTTGTTTGTCATGATTTCATATGAACCCATGATGGCGATGAGTTCTATTATGGACTAATCATGATCATGGGGTTGCAGCGGATTTATTATGGAATTCTTTAGTTAATTGTTTAATACTTTAGTATGTGATGATTGCATGATATCTAGTATTGGTTGTGCGTATTCGTCTTATGTGCGTCACGAACATATAAGATAGGGTGTTAATCTCTTGTGAAGCGACGGTGGATCTTGAGATTTAGAACTTGCCATGCTAGCATAGGTTCATGTACGTTGAGCATGATTAGTGGGTAACTCTAACAGTTTTATTTGCCCTATGTAATCAAAAGGGATAACTTGTGCTTAAATCGTTGTGTTGTCAATTTCTGTAGACATATAGGAACTCAACATAATTGATGACTATTCAACTTCTATCTTAATTGTGGATGTTTGGTAGAATGGTATTAGTACAATGAAAGTTGGCTTTTATCAGTTTTGTGTTATTCGATTAATATCATCACTGTAACATGCTAAAGGTAATAACAATGGCTATAGAAGGAAGTAATAATGAAGTTGTGATCTCATGAGTGTTTTATTATTGATAATTTGAAGTATTAGTTAAGTGGTTAATTAAGTAGTTAATTATAGTTAATATTTGATCAACAATTTTAAGTGTTATTATCTTAACATTGAGAAGTAATCATACATTGGTGAGTGAGTTTAATTAGACAATAATTTAGTCTGAGTCTCTGAGGGAACGAACTAGAAAGTATTCTATATTACTTGCGAACGCGTATACTTGCGTGAATATTAGTGCGTGTTTTCGCCCTAACAAGTTTTTGGCGCCGCTGCCGGGGACTCGACGTATTTGTTTAGTTTATGTACTTACCATCATTGGTCATTAGGACTCAGTGATTAGGACGTAGTAGTTACTTACTCTTTTCGGTTGTGTTTCAGGTACTTTAGCAAGCGTTTATACAAACTCGTTCTCGTGCTCGTAAGAGGACTTTAGATACAGCTGAGGAGACAGACGAAGTTCTTGATATTCTGGAGAAGTTAGATTTTGAGGATTCGGATTCAGGAACTGAGCAGAAAGAACCAGTAAACATGGGAGATCGTATTGTTCAAGCTGATCCAGCTCTTATGGATTTTTCTCGGCCTAAAATTGATGACATTCAGTCAAGCATCCTTCATCCGGCTATTCAAGCTAACACCTTTGAAATCAAGCCGGGCACTATTCAGATTGTGTAGAATTCTGTTTCTTTTGGAGGAGCGGCAACTGAAGACCCCAACATGCACATAAGAAATTTTGTCGAGATCTGCAGCACTTTTAAGTATAATGGCGTGACTGATGAGGCTATCAAGTTGAGGCTTTTCCCATTCTCACTGAGGGATAAGGCTAAAGACTGGTTATATTCTGAACCAGCTGGGTCCATCACTACGTGGCAAGATCTTGAGCAAAAGTTTCTGGTGAAGTTTTATCCAATGGCAAAGACTGCTGCTATGAGGAGTGCTCTTACTCAGTTTGCGCAGCAACCTACAGAATCTATGTGCGAGGCTTGGGAACGCTACAAGGAAATGTTAAGAAAATGTCCACATCATGGAATGTCGGATTGGATGGTGATCACTGGTTTTTATAATGGTTTGGGGGCCCAATCTCGGCCCATGCTCGATGCAGCAGCTGGAGGAGCCTTATGGGCTAAAAGCTATACTGAGGCGTATAATCTTATAGAGACGATGGCTGCAAATGAGCATCAAAACCCAACTCAGAGGATGACGTCAGGCAAGGTCGCAGGTATTCTGGAAGTTGATGCAGCCACCGCTATTGCAGCCCAGCTCCAAGCGCTATCAATGAAGGTTGATTCTCTGGCTACGTATGGAGTTAATCAAATAGCTATGGTTTGTGAGCTTTGTGTAGGTTCTCATGCTACGGATCAGTGTTCTCTTGTCAATGAATCTGTTCAGTATGTGAATAATTATCAGCGACAACAGCAGCCTGTGCCAGCGACCTATCATCCTAATAACAGAAATCATCCAAATTTCAGCTGGGGGAATAATCAGAATGCAATTCAGCCAACATATCAGCAAGGAGTGAGTAAACAGTTTATCCCACCTGGATTCCAGCAACCACAGCAGTATGCTACAAGGCAATCATATCCTCAACAGGGAAGTGCAGCTGCACCTACTAGTGCTGATTTTGAGGAACTTAAGCTGTTGTGCAAGAGTCAGGCGGTTTCTATCAAGACCTTGGAAAATCAAATCGGTCAATTAGCCAATGCAGTGCTCAATCGTCAACCTGGCACTCTTCCCAATGACACGGAAGTACCAGGCAGGAAGGAAGCTAAAGAGCAAGTCAAGGCTATTACCCTAAGGTCTGGAAAAGTAGCTGATGCTGAAAAGGCAAAAGAAGTAGAAGCTGAAATTAGAGATGAAGAATCTAAGAAAAAGGAGAAAGCGGCGGAACCAAGGAAGACTACTGTTGAACACACTCTGCCTGAGGCTAATACAGGGGAGAAACAGCTCTATCCTCCACCACCTTTTCCTAAGAGATTGCAGCAACAAAAGCTGGATAGACAGTTCGGGAAGTTTCTGGAGGTGTTCAAGAAACTTCACATCAATATACCTTTCGTTGAGGCTCTGGAACAAATGCCTAGTTATGCGAAGTTTATGAAGACTATTCTTTCAAGGAAGGTGAAACTGGATGACCTTGAAACCGTTGCTCTCACGGAAGAATGCAGCGCTGTTCTGCAGCAAAAGTTACCGCCAAAACTGAAAGATCCAGGAAGCTTCACCATTCCTTGCACCATTGGCAATCTAACTTTTGACAAGTGCCTTTGTGATTTGGGAGCAAGCATTAATCTAATGCCTTTGTCGATCTTTAAAAAGCTGGATCTGCCTGATCCAAAACCCACATACATGTCGCTACAATTGGCTGACCATTCCATTACTTACCCAAGGGGCATAGTTGAGGATGTGCTCGTCAAGGTGGATAAGCTCTTCTTTCCAGCAGATTTTGTTATTCTGGATTTCGAGGAAGATAAGAAGATTCCCATAATCTTGGGGAGGCCTTTCTTGGCTACTGGCCGTACCTTGATAGATGTGCAAAAAGGGGAACTTACTATGCGGGTCCAAGATCAGGATGTGACCTTCAACGTATTCAAGGCAATGAAATTCCCTACAGAAGATGAGGAGTGCTTAAAAGTGGATGTGATTGATTCCGCGGTTACTTCGGAACTCGAGCACATGCTAATGTCTGATGCATTGGAAAAGGCCTTATTGGGGGATTTTGACAGCGATGATGAAGATAGCAACGAGCAATTACAATATCTGAACGCTTCTCCATGGAAGCGAAATCTGGACATACCATTTGAATCTCTTGGTACTTCTGACCTTAAGAATGCTGAAGGGAAGCTCAAACCATCAATAGAGGAAGCACCTACCTTGGAGCTCAAACCATTACCTGAACACTTGAGGTATGCTTTTTTAGGTGATTCATCTACGTTACCTGTTATTATTTCATCTGACCTTTCAGGTAGTGAGGAAGACAAGCTCTTAAGGATTTTGAGAGAATTCAAATCGGCTATAGGATGGACCATAGCAGACATCAAGGGGATAAGTCCTTCATATTGTATGCATAAAATTATGTTAGAGGAAGGTAGTAAGCCAACTGTGGAACAGCAGCGAAGACTGAACCCGATCATGAAGGAGGTGGTAAAGAAAGAAATTCTGAAATGGCTAGATGCAGGCATCATTTATCCTATTTCTGACAGCTCGTGGGTGAGCCCCGTACAATGTGTACCTAAGAAAGGAGGTATCACTGTGGTCGCAAATGAAAAGAATGAGCTCATCCCTACTCGAACAGTTACAGGATGGAGAGTATGCATGGATTATAGGAAATTGAACAAAGCCACAAGGAAGGATCACTTTCCTCTTCCATTTATTGATCAAATGCTTGACAGATTGGCGGGACATGAGTATTTTTGTCTTCTGGATGGTTATTCCGGGTATAATTAGATTTGTATCGCACCAGAGGATCAGGAAAAGACTACCTTCACTTGTCCATTTGGCACATTTGCTTTTCGCAGAGTTTCGTTTGGGTTATGTGGCGCCCCGGCCACCTTTCAGAGATGTATGATGGCTATATTCTCTGACATGATTGGAAATAACGTCGAAGTGTTCATGGATGACTTCTCCGTCTTTGCACACTCATATGATGAATGTTTGAATAATCTGCGCGCCGTACTCAAAAGATGCGTGGAAACTAATTTGGTGCTTAATTGGGAAAAATGTCATTTTATGGTGCGTGAAGGCATTATCCTTGGGCATAAGGTCTCTAGCAAGGGTCTGGAGGTGGACAAGGCCAAGGTGGGAGTCATTGAAAATCTCCCCCCACCCAATTCTGTGAAAGGAATCCGTAGTTTTCTTGGTCATGCGGGTTTTTATCGGCGATTCATCAAGGACTTTTCAAAGATATCTAAGCCGTTGTGCAATTTGTTTGAGAAAGATGTGCCTTTCAAATTTGATGATGAATGTTTGGCAGCATTCGAGACTCTCAAGAAGAGTTTGATCACTGCACCAGTTATTACAGCACCAGATTGGACAGAACCGTTTGAGATGATGTGTGATGCGAGTGATTATGCGGTAGGTGCAGTTCTGGGACAGCGCAAGAAAAATATCTTCCATGTGGTCTACTATGCGAGTAAGACTTTAAATGGGGCCCAATTGAACTACACCACTACTGAGAAGGAGCTTTTGGATATAGTCTTTGGCTTTGAGAAATTTCGATCTTATCTGCTTGGTACGAAAGTAACAGTATTCACTGATCATGCAGCTATTCGCTACCTGGTTTCTAAGAAGGATTCGAAGCCGAGACTCATTCGTTGGGTGCTTTTACTTCAGGAATTTGAGTTAGAGATCAAAGATAGAAAAGGTACTGAGAATCAAGTAGCTGACCATCTCTCTAGGTTGGAGAATCCCGATTCTACTTCACAAGATAGGACGTTAATCAATGAATCTTTTCCGGATGAGCAGTTGTTTGCAATTCAGGAGGAAGAACCATGGTTTGCAGATATTGTAAACTATCTTGTCAGCAATATAATGCCTCTTAATTTGACATCCGCTCAAAAGAAGAAGTTTCTGCATGAGGTGAAGTGGTATATGTGGGATGAACCATATTTGTTTAGATAGGGAGCTGACCAGATCATCAGGAGATGTATCCCGTTCTGTGAGACGGAGGGGATATTACGAGACTGCCATTCCACGGTTTATGGTGGACACTATGGAGGTGAGAAGACGGCAGCTCGTATTCTGCAAGTAGGTTTTTTCTGGCCTATTTTGTTCAAGGATGCTCATCAGTTTGTTTTAAGGTGTGATCGTTGCCAAAGAGTGGGAAATTTGTCAAGGAAGGATGAGATGCCATTAAATGTGATGCTTGAAGTCAAGGTCTTTGATGTGTGGGGAATCGATTTCATGGGGCCTTTTATCTCGTCTTGCAATAATCAGTACATCTTGCTGGCAGTCGATTATGTCTCAAAATGGGTCGAAGTTAAAGCTTTACCGACAAATGATGCAAAGGTAGTACTAAATTTTCTTCATAAGCAAATTTTCACAAGGTTTGGAACACCTCGGGTAATCATAAGTGATGAAGGATCGCATTTTTGCAACCGTAAGTTCACTTCTATGATGCAGCGTTATAATGTGAATCATCGAGTAGCTACTGCCTATCATCCGCAAACAAATGGTCAAGCGAAAGTGTCTAACAGAGAGATAAAGCGCATTCTAGAGAAGGTTGTGTGTCCGTCAAGGAAGGATTGGTCTTTAAAGCTCGATGAAGCTGTTTGGGCTTACAGAACAACATACAAAACTCCACTTGGGATGTCACCGTTTCAGTTGGTGTACGGTAAGGGATGTCATCTACCGGCGGAGCTTGAGCATAAAGCCTACTGGGCATTGAAGAAATTGAACCTAGATTTAGATGCAGCTGGTAAGAAAAGAATGCTTCAGCTTAATGAACTTGATGAATTTCGACTTCAAGCGTACGAGAATAACAAAATGTATAAGGAAAAGGTGAAGAGGTGGCACGATAGGAAGCTACATCCTAAGTTATTTGTGCCAGGGCAACAAGTTCTTTTATTCAACTCTCGGCTCCGACTTTTTCCTGGGAAGTTGAAATCAAGGTGGTCTGGACCTTTTATTGTCAAAACTGTGTTTCCACATAGAGCGGTGGAAATTTTTGAGAATGATTCGGACCAAGCATTCAAGGTTAACGGTCAGCGGTTGAAGCACTACTATGGGGACATGGCAAACCGAGAGGTGGTTAGTGCCATTTTGTTGAGTACTTGAGAAAGGTACGGAACGTCAAGCTAATGACGAAAAAGAAGCGCTGCGTGGGAGGCAACCCATGAATTGTTGTTACAGGAACCCTTAGAAGTTAATAACCTATCCAAAAACACAAAAAAATCAGAAAACAGGGGCTGAAAAAAAAAATTCCAGAGACCCTCTGCGCGCCCGCGCAGCTATGCTGAGCGGCCGCGCAGCTTGCTGCGCGCCCGCGCAGAAATGCTGAGCGGCCGCGCAGGGGTCGAGTTCCAGAAAATTTTTTACAGTTCAGAAAAAAAATAAAATAAAATAAAATAAAATAAAATACAAAAACATTTGTAGCCCATAAACCCACGAATTATTCCCACTACCCCATCATTTTAGCCCTTAATTCCCAAACCCTAATCTAATCCACACCCTATATATACATACACCTATCCTACATATCTCCCACAAAACTTCCTACACTTAAACCCTCTCACAAACATCAAAAATCAGTTCTTACACACTTCTATTCACGAATCAATGGCACCCAAGAGAGCACGCACTATTGACAGCAGCAGCACAGTTCCTACTGCTGATTCATCGAGGGGCACTGCTGCAAGGCCTCGGTTAACTGACAGAGCTGCGGAGGAGGAGAACTGGAATGAAAAGACTGCTGAGGATTTTGACTTGGATTTGATTTGTGCGACTCTCTGTCGACCGGGCACAGTTTGGAACCGCAGTCCATCCAATAATGAGTATCGTCACTTTCCGGCGATCACCATGAACAGGTATGCCTGTGCATGGAATGCATTTATATGTGCTAATATTTTGCCTTCTTCACATGCACACGAGGTCACAGTTGAGAGAGCACAGTTGTTGTGGGGAATTCTGCATGATGAGTACTATATAGACCTTGGTGAGTTTATCTACCAAGGAATTCTGAAGTTTTTGAGGGGAGCAAAGCATATGAACATCCCTTATGCATCCACGGTTACGAAGCTATGCCGAGCAGTAGGAGTGAACTGGCCGGCTCATGAGCAGTTACAGTTTCCAGCAGCTCCGATAGATTCTGGCACTCTGAATGGGATGCAGGAGTGGACCGGTGGTGAGCCTGAGGAGCATGGGCTGGGTTATCGTCTTCCAGGAGGGCGTCCAGCACGAGGTGCTACTATGGCTAGGCCAGGGCGTGGTGAGGCTGGTTCGGCGAGAGCTCAGGAGGGTGCTGGGATGGGTGATGTCCAGTATAGGAGGCTTTCACGGCGGATGGATGCCATGTATGAGACGTAGAGCAGGTTTGCTCAGGAGCTCACACTTACATTAGGGACTGCTTTTCGAGGCCTTGGAGCTGATATCCAGTGGCCAGTTTTTGGTGAGGACTCTGCATACCCACCGCCTGATACTCCACCCACTGAGGGTGATGATGATGATGACTCCGAGTAGGTATACCCTGTGTTCCTTTCTACTACTTTCACTAAGGACAGTGAAGATTGGGGGTGGTAGTTAAGGAATATTGTGTGTGTGTCATTTAGTTGCATATTCATGATAGTTTAGTTCATATAGTTGCATAATTTATGCCATATAGTTTTTTTTTATGAATGTCATGTAGCTCATGCATTTACTATGATCCCTTTTGCAATGATTTATCGACTGAATTGTGATATTGATGCGAGTGTAGTGATAGCATTAAAGTGATATTAAGTTGTGTAGGTTGATATGCATGCTAGAAACAATTGTAAATCCACTGAGTCTTAAAGAATGCGTAAGGGCTCGATTGTTGTTATGATTTGGTTGTTTTCAAGGTCAATCTATTTATTATGCTTAGAATTCGATTATAGGTTCTTAGTGATAAAAACATGAAAAGAAAAATTTTTGGAGAAAAAAAAATATGGAAGTTGTTGCTAGTTGTGGCTAGGCGTCAAATGGCTAGTAGCCGGCTCGCTTATGTTGCGAGTAGTCTAGGGTTGAGTAAGATGGAGCGAAACGCACTTGCTCAGAAGTTATAAAAAAAAAAAAATTCTGCATAATTGATCAAGAGTGGGCTCTTTGGTATTCGAGTTATTAAGTTCTTAGGGGACTTTGTGCCTAGTGACCTAAGGCTTTTAGAGTCTGGGATCCGCTAACCTAACGCTCGTTACATGGATACCATTGTATAAGTCTTTTGTGGACCTCACTCATTGCACGATCAAATAAGCATTTGAGTTGTAAATAAAAAGCACGATTCCGTAGTAAGCTCCAGAGTTCTTGTAGTGTTGTATATCACTTTGTGCCTAGAATTTTTATTCTTTGTATAATCGTAGGATTGCATTGAGGATAGTCTAGTTATAGTAATTGGTCTAGTTCCGAAGCATATCTGTTAAGTATTTGCACACACCACGTTTCTGGCTGTATGTCCGTTTGCATGAGTTTATTGATCTTTAGTTGTCTAACTGCATTCGTTGAGAGGTAACAATTTGGTTGGTTAATTATAGTAAGGGGGATCGTTGCATTTTCATATAGATTGTATGCATGCATATTTGTATTTATTTTTGAGTCTGTGACGCTTGAGGACAAGCATCGATTTAAGTTTGGGGGTGTGATAAGTGGCATTTTATACCACTTAGAACGTCTTAAAATAGCTTAAATTGGTGTCTTGAAATCAAGTATTTTGTGTATTTGATGCGTTTTTCTAGTGTTTATGCATTTCAGGGTAATAGTTGCATTTCGGGGGAGGAATCATCAAGAATAAGCCTTGGCATGTGTTCACCATTGCGAGAGGAAAGGACGAGAGGAAAGGAATGGGCAGATTACGGCGAAGAAACGGAGCAAGCTTGGAATTTTTCCAGTAGGGTCCTGCGCGCCCGCGTAGCAATGCTGAGCGGCCGCGCAGCAGCCTGTGCGCCCGCGCAGAAATGCTGAGCGGCCGCGCAAGGTCAGGGAAAAAGCTGAATTATTTTAGACTTCTACTTCTGTGTGGCTTCCAACTTCTATATAATCTGAGTTTTATGGGACTATTATATAGGTAGATTTGAGACGTTTTCATAGAGAGTATTAAGGAGATTATGTTTTAGATTGTGTTTTACGCAAGAAGCGAAGGAGATAAGGAAGAAGACCGATTTAGCACACCGCAACGAAGAGGAAGCATATATTCTTGTGATTCTTGTTTTGTTGTAACGTTGGATGCTAGTTTTCTTGCTTTGACTTATTTACTCTTGTGACGTACTCTGTTTTAATATAATTAGTGTAGTTATTATTTTCTTGTGTTGTTTGTCATGATTTCATATGAACCCATGATGGCGATGAGTTCTATTATGGACTAATCGTGATCATGGGGTTGCAGCGGATTTATTATGGAATTCTTTAGTTAATTGTTTAATACTTTAGTATGTGATGATTGCATGATATCTAGTATTGGTTGTGCGTATTCGTCTTATGTGCGTCGCGAACATATAAGATAGGGTGTTAATCTCTTGTGAAGCAACGGTGGATCTTGAGATTTAGAACTTGCCATGCTAGCATAGGTTCATGTACGTTGAGCATGATTAGTGGGTAACTCTAACAGTTTTATTTGCCCTATGTAATCAAAAGGGATAACTTGTGCTTAAATCGTTGTGTTGTCAATTTCTGTAGACATATAGGAACTCAACATAATTGATGACTATTCAACTTCTATCTTAATTGTGGATGTTTGGTAGAATGGTATTAGTACATTGAAAGTTGGCTTTTATCAGTTTTGTGTTATTCGATTAATATCATCACTGTCACATGCTAAAGGTAATAACAATGGCTATAGAAGGAAGTAATAATGAAGTTGTGATCTCATGAGTGTTTTATTATTGATAATTTGAAGTGTTAGTTAAGTGGTTAATTAAGTAGTTAATTATAGTTAATATTTGATCAACAATTTTAAGTGTTATTATCTTAACATTGAGAAGTAATCATACATTGGTGAGTGAGTTTAATTAGACAATAATTTAGTCTGAGTCTCTGAGGGAACGAACTAGAAAGTATTCTATATTACTTACGAACGCGTATACTTGCGTGAATATTAGTGCGTGTTTTCGCCCTAACAATGAGTCTTCATTATAGCACAGACATTTCTCCTTCAGAATAACTTCAAGTTTAGCAGAATCCTTCTTCATTGGAATTTCACTTCCATCATTTTCAACTATATTTGGAACAAATTTTGTAACCCTTGATCCAAAAATTCTGGCTTTATCCCTTATGGTCTTCATTATGAAATTTGACCATCTCCTGGTAATCTCAGACTTTATCTCCAAAAGATAATGAAAGAATTAAAGTTCTTTTAGAGATTTGTTCAACACATCTGATTCTAACATTATGTATATTCTTCCATCTTCAAGAAACAGAATCAGCTTTTCTTTGACATTACTCTTATCATGAGCATCCAGTACCACTTGAACAGATATAACCTTATCAAGGTTTTTCTGTTTAACTTCTTCAAGAGGTTTGTCAGTTAGTAAGAATGGATCTCTAGTAAGTACTTCAATCTTGGCTTCTTCAGAATCTAATCTGGCTCTGTCTCTTGCTTCTCTGGATTTCAATCCAACAGTCATGAAACCAGATAACAGTTGACTTTTCTTAGGATCTGATGGATTAACATTTTTCCATAGGAGTTTTCTTTTATCAGTAACTGTCATTTTGTTCAAATCAACTTGAGCTTTATCAGAGGTTGATGTCTTGATGACTTGATCAGGATTTGATATTTCTTCTGTAGCTTGTTGTTCTTCACTTTGAACAACTTGAGCTATGTCAAAGGTTGTCTTAGATTCTTCTGTTATCTTCCTTCTTTTCAGAGTTTCAACAGTTTCATCTTCAGCAGCTGTATCATCAAAATTTAAACAATTTTGCACACTGGTTTCATCAGGATTTGAGGAATCTTCATCTCCTGTATCTTTGTTCGTTCATCAATCTTTCCTTTCCCTTTTGCTTTGGGATCAATCTCATCTTGTGATCTTGTCTTGGGTTTTGAAGCCTCAGAGCTTTCCTTGATCATAATGCCTTTTGCCTTAGGCCTTGGAGGTTTCTTAGCATTAAAAGCTTTAGACTTGAGATTTGTCTTCTCAGCTGCAAATCTAGCTTCTTCCTCCTTTCAAGTCTCTAAATCCATTCCAGGATTATGCTTGAAAAATTGTCTTCTAGCAATTTCTTCATCAAGTGTCTGAATCTTGGAATCTTTATAATATACTGTAGTCTCCCTTCCCTTAAGCTTCAGAGTTTGCAAAAACTTCTGACAATCTTGACTTCCTCCTTGAATGAGAAGATCAGAACTTGATATCAGACTTTGATCATTAGAACTTGCTTTAAAAGTTTGAGCATTTACAGCCTCAGAACTTGTCTTCTTCTGTGTAGAAGATTTGCTAGAATCAGAAATTAGTTTCCTTGAAGAAACTTTGCTTCTTTGCCCTTGACCTTGACCCTTGCCCTTGCTAGGGTTTCCCTGATCATATTCTTTATCATCCTTCTTCTCCAGTACTTGACTAGTTGAGCATTTGGACTTAATTACCTTTCCCCCTTTTTGGCATCATCTGGTAGTAGTAGAGAGAGAAGAAGTTCTACTGAAGATTGGATTTCATTCAGTTGAGCTTGTTGAGAGGCTTGATTCTGCAGGACCTCAGTCAGTTGGGCCTGTTGCTTTTCTTGAACCTTCTTAATAGCCTCTACTTTCTCATGAATAGGTCTGATAAACCTGTTCTTGTCCAGCTTGATTATCAGGTCCAGCTTATCAGCATTTTCCTGTAGTTTATTAACCTTGGCATGAGTAATAGAGTGTTGACCTTGAAGACTTTTAGTACTGAGAGCTGTGACTTTAAGTTGAGCTTTAAAATCAGAATTTGTCATCAACTCATCAGCTTTAACAATATGATCTGACAGAACTTTGGAGCTTGGAATGAAATCAGATTCATTCCACTTCTTGGTCCATTCAACTCCTCTGTGAGTTTCTTCCCATGGAACAGGAGCTTCTTGTTCAACATATTTCAACAGTTCCTCCTTTCCAAGAATTGGAGCTGGAGTGTATACTGGAGCTGACTCTCAAGAACTTGCTAAAAACTAATCATCTTCTGATAACGCAAGTGTGTGTGTGTGTGGCTGTAGGAGATTCTGGTACAACTTCATCTATTTCCACATCCAGAATTGGAGTGTTAGGAACTTCAACATTTAGTGGAGAAACAGGTGGAGTTATCACTTGTCCTTGTGGTGCTTCCAGAAACATGACAGATGGAATGATCAGCCTATGAAGGTCAATTTCAAGACTTAATCCAGAGTCTTCAACTTGAACATTTTCTTTGATAGGAGAGACAAGAGGTGTGATCACTGTTTCTGGAACAGTGTCTTTAGCTTGAGGTGGAGGTGGCAAGGCTTCAATCACTATTGGTCATGATGAGATCAGAGATTCCTGATCCCCTTCCTTAGCTTCATTAGCATCCTTAGATTGAGGTTGTGCCATATGCCTTCCTACTCTCATTTTCTTTGATCTGGACCTTTGTTGTGAAGGTGTTACATGAGCAGCATCAGAACTTGAAGTTCTTTTCCTTTTTAAGATTCCAGAACCCTCAACTTCAGTTTCCTTCTGAGAAGTTAGCTCTTTCTAAAAAAATTCCTTTTCAACTTCTAGTGTCACAGATTCTGATGCATGAACCTGGACTTGCTCCTCTTCATCTGATTCATCCCTAAGAATCATCCTTCTTCTCCTTGGTGGAGATTTAGGACCAGATTTTGCTCTTGAAGGTTTGGGTTTAGATGTTGTAGCAGATGGTTGTGCTTGAGAAGATTGTGCAGGTTGGAAATAAGTTCTGATGGTAGGCTGTGGTTGAGGTTGAGAAGATTGAGCTGGTTGAGTATTGGTTGTAGGTGATGATGGAGGTTGAGAGGGTGCAACTTCAGGATATATGGTACTGTATGTGAGAGGATCATAATTTACTAAGAACTATTTTAGTGACTGAGGAATTTGGAGGGGTCTTAGTATACTCTTCTTATTATCAGTAGATAATAATTCTGTGAAGGCCCTTTTAGCAAGTTTAAATGGTTCGATTGTCTCACTAAAATTTTGAGGTGCAGCAGAACAACAGAATTTGTATATAAGCTGATAGAATCTAGCAAAATAAACTGTGTTGCTGTCTTCTTTCATCTTATCACCTATAAAACCTAGCACAACACTAGCATAATCAAAATGGGATTGATGAAGAAGAGCATACCCAATTTGCTGACTCATGATTGGTATAACATCCAAGTTGGAACACTTGTTGGCAAAGGCTTTGGTGATGCAATCGAAAAAGAAACTCCACTTCGTCCTGATGTGGGGCCTCTTCAATTATCCCAGGCTGGACAAAGATTTCTCATAGCCCAGATTGGTCATCATGTTTTGAAGTGCCGACTCTCCAACTTGTGAACTGTAAAAACAGTTTTCTGGCAGATGCAATGCTTGTCGTACTGTAGACAAGGTAACCAGATGCTCATCTTCCCCTGTTGTAAAGATAATTCTTGGGGATCCAGCATCACCACCATCATCATAAACTCCACTCCTCCAAAACTCCAGTATCTGTTTTCCAGAAAGAAGCTGTGGCTGGGTCAGAGCATACCCAATTTCACTTCGAGCAAGAAAGTCTTGAATGAAGTGAAGTTCAGAAGGAGCCTCGTCCTTGTTGAGAATATCCATGTAGTTTTTAGGAACAAACTTGGCTCCATCATAGATACGATCCTTAGGTGCCATATCTGTAAGAAATTAAGTGAAAAGTTGGTGTACGAAAGGTGTTTGATAAAATGCCTCTAAGAAATAGCTTCAGAGAATATTAGAAAGTGAGAGAGAAAATAAGAGAGATTAGAAAATAAAGATAGTAGGTAAAAGATTTTAAAATCTTTTAACTCTCTTATTTATACACTCCACGTGACAACGGTCATTTTTGTGAAGCAGAACAGACTTTTTACACCTGACAGCATGGAAACAGTCAAAAAAGTAATGAGTGGGCACGGTAAACGTGCAGTAATTATTGCTCACATGATGTTACCAAAACAAACACGCAACCCATAAACCGAATGATTATCACTGTTTTTATCTCACTTAATTATTTTCTGACAAAATATAACCGTAACAATAAATACTAAAAAAATAAGTCAAGTAATTAAATAATGCCACGTAAGCATCAGAGTTTCCATCAGGATTTGCATCAGAACTTGACCATTATCAGAATTTAACGGTCATCAGAACATGGCTTCTGTACTCAAAAAGTGAATGACTGTATCTGTGATTTTTCACATAAATACTGACTGGTTTCTTCAGAGTTTAATCATAAGAACTTTCATCAGAACTTGTCCTCAGAATTTATGCAAATAATACTTAACTGTTTGTCAGAAACAACTTAATCACCACAGTAACTTTCATCATTCATATGGAGTGAGAGTGTGTGTATTTGCAAATGATCAGATAAAGATTAAAGTCTGATAAACTTCAGTATATCTTAGAAATAAGACATAACTAAGAAAAATGCTTAAAAACTGTCTTTAATTTAGAAGTCTACTGTAATATCCGGGAAAATTATGTGGATATTATGTGTTAAATGAATAAATATTATGTGTTTGATAGATTTAAAGTGATTATTGCCATGATATTAGATGGTATAACTGTTATGTGTGTTTCTGTGCGGGCCAGAAAATCTTTCGATTGATTAATATATGTTTAAACTGTAATTATATGAATCTATCCGTAATCGGGACGCGTATTTATTAGCGTCTTTATTAAGATACTTGTTTTATTTCAATTTATGCCCGTCTAAATGTATTTTAGGTGTTTTCGGGTTTTTCTGGTAATTTAGGGATCGTTTCTGTTTTTCAAAAATCAACGAACCGGGGACCCCACCGGGACGTCAAACCCCACAAAATCCGTGTTTTTATTTTTATAAAAATTTTCGTATTTCGAATACCCTTTATTTTTATTCGCAATTTTTGGAGAATTTTGACATTAATTTTGTATTTTATCGTTTTTAAAATTATTTCTCGTAATTATTATTTTGGGGCCCTAATTATTATAATTAGGGGATAAAAACACCCTTAATTTATTTTTGGGGTATAATTTTTGTGAAAATATAAATAGCAGAACTGGATTTATATATTTATTTTTATTCTATTAAAAATCAGAAAATTCATAAAAACCAAGAACATTCTTGGGGGTATAATCTTGTTCATCACAAAGAATTTATGATTTTGAGCTAACCAGAAAACCAAATCGGACGTTCCACATATCAAATTGATCCCCATAACGAGCCCGTTCTATTGATAACAAAATCACGAATCGGCTCGCAATGGTTGGCTCAGTTGGTTAAAGAGAGGAAAATTATTATCTTGGTCATAGGTTCGAATCCCACGGGAGGAGAATTTATGATTATGCCTCCTGAGTCAGAGCCTGTCACTTAAATGCGGTTTACCTTGGTTCACGTGGTTTGCAGGCTATTGCGTGAGCCCGTAGGGTTTACCCAGTGCGCACCCTAAGGGTAGCGGCTGCGGGTTACCTACGATAAAAAAATAAAATAAAATAAAATCACGAATCGAGGGTGAGTATTCTGTAAAATCGATTCTGGGTTCATGTTCTTGAATTCGTTTTTGGATTTTAAGTGATTGTTGATTGTTTTTATTGTTGCAAATAGCTTTAGTTTGATCTCTAGAACCGATTTACATATTTGGTTGATTAGTTGTAGTTTGGGATTGATGAAACCGGGTTTTCGGTTTCACCGGATTTTTAATTTAATTTTCTGATTTGTATATGTTGTTTCTGATTGTTTTGTTGACTGGAATAGATTATAAATGATTCCAGCTTTGAATTGAGACCAGAATCATTGGATTTGGTTAATAATTGTGGGGGTTCGTATTTTTCCGATGAGTCCACCGGAGTATGCTGTGTTTTCGCCGGCGAATGGGTTGTGGAATTAATCGATTGTTGTTGTTGCTGTTTCTGGACTATAGGAGTAATACGGAACTGATTGGCATCAAAAGCGTAACATTTTGGTTTATTTTTGGCCAACACCGGAGCTACGCCGGAAGTCTCCCTGGTGACCGGAATATGGGAATTCCCAGAAACCGGCGGGATTTTCCGGCCAGCTTCATACTGACCCGTCAGGGTTCTTCGTGACCTGGGAACCCGATTTCCTTGACCCGGTTTTGATCTTTTATTCCCCAAACCCCCAACCTTAAAACTGTTTCAATGATTTTCATTTTATTTTCTTTAAAATTCATTTTCAAAAATTCTAAAAATCATTTATTTTACCTTTAAAAATCATTTATTTATTTTCTTAAATTCTAAAAATTATTTCCTTAATTATTTTAAATTTCTAGAATTACTTTCTTTTATTTATGTTCAAAAAAAACTCAATTTGATTTAATTATTTTTAATTTATTTTAGTTAATTATTTATGGATTTAATTAATTGATTAATTCATTTAATCAATTAATTTAATTTATAAATAGCTAAATAAATATAAATTATTTATAATTAATTCAAATAATTCCTAAAAATTATTTTTAGGTTTTAAAAATTATATTTTGGTATTTAAAAATAAATTAATAATATTATTAATTGATTTAAATCTATTTATTTCTTCTTTTTTTTCATAATAAATAAACCGTTCGTATGTTTAATACGAAATGAACGCGTGTAAACTCAAAAAAATATTACGCTTTCAATAAAAATACTTTTAAGTCCTAATTTCTTTTGTATTGCAATGACATTTGATTTGTGTATCAGTTTGACTCGATATCTGATCGGTAAATATTATTAATGACCTGATTTTCATTCTAAACGTACTGAAACATATCTTTTAATGATCTGACTTATATGTACATGAAATATGTGGTTATGTGATATGTGAATACCATGATTATGTGCTATGTGATATGTATGCTATCTGTTTACAGTTTAAAATGCCATGCTTAGTTATAAACGATCGGGTAGATGTCAAGACGTATAGTTACATTGATTGAGTTCAGTTCTATCCATTTAAGTTAGTCTTTTTATTTATAGAATCGAGTAGCAAGGAGTGCGGTCAAGTGTTAGACGGAGATAGTAGCCATCAGCTATAAGCAGAGTTATAGTAAAAAGTTATCGAGCATACCAGGCAAGTACCCCTAACTTCACTTATCGTTCAAGTGACATTTATTTCGAATCATATTATGTAAATGTTATATCTTCATTTATCATTCAATTGATATTGACTCTGTACTATATTCTTTCAATTTCCATACTATTCTAAGTTCAGAATAGTTAAACATTTTATACTTCGCTATAAATTATTCTATACAGTGGAACATTGAATTGAGATTAGCGAATAACTAATTGTTCTAGTTATTTCGCCATCGATTGTTGAGATAACTCTGGACCATGAGAAATGGGGAGTTATATGGTTAAGGATGTCCTTTGATTCGGCTCCTTTGATCAAAATGTTTTATGGATTGGATGAATGCGTAAGTGACCGGGATGGATGGTCCAGCGGAGGGCTATTTCTATGTGTTATATGAAATATTATGACACCATTTTTGCCACAGACAGGTATATTGCCTTTTTATTTGAGTACTCATGTTTTGGGGACATGTTTCTATGAATCATGACCTTGTGCTATCACACGGGCTGATCAACATGTGATAGTACGTCCTTCGGAGTTAGATTCCAATCTAAAAATTATCGTTTATTGTTGATAGCTTGTGAAGCTTTTATTATTGATCAAATATTACTGATTTTATCCTGTTGTTCAGTTATTATCAGAATGTGGTTTATCATTTGAAGCACATTTTATATTGCTTGCTGAGCATTTCTTTCGCTCATACTTGTTTATCAATCTAATTTTTCAGCTAAGCCAGAGCAGGCTTGAGATCCAGGTTTGATCAGAAGTTGAGTGCTTGTAAATAGTTGGTGTGTATTCCTGATAGACCGTTTTGGGATGCTTGGATAGTCTAGAGGTTTGTAATAAAATTTGAATAATCTGTAAAACTAATTAGACTTATGGTTTGTAATAAAAGTTGGTTTGTATTAGTGCATGTTCCATACTATAACCTGTGATCGATCCAGTATAGGTAAAGGGGTCATATTTATTATATTATTCCGCTGTGATTATTTTATTATAGTTTAGTGGCAAGTGACCCCCAAATCTAGACCCCGGGTTTGGAGGGTGTCTCATCTACTATTGAATACATTTATGCAAGAGTCCATCTCAACTATTTGTGCTCATTTTATGCATCTTTTGACATTCTTTTTACAGTGGCTTCTCAGTGTAAATGACTCACAACTGCTATCAGAATTTATGCTATTATCAGAGTATTTCTCCAGTAATCAGAGAATGTGAAAAGTCACCAAGAAAAATTTATTTGCTTTTCTAATGCATATTACTTAATACCAGCAATGCACTTGGGTCTTCCCTTTCACATATTTACTCTAGATCTCAAAGGAGTACCTGACTTTAATTTTTCTTTTCTTTTGTTTTCTTCAGATAAGTGAGGCTTATCAAGCATGTAGTTCATCCTTAAGATTTACTGACATCAGAATTTGACAGATAAGAAGCAAAAATCTAGTTTGTGACTTAGTAATAAGATACACAAAGTAAATTTGACTAAGATCAAAATCAGAGTTTGCTTGTGTTATGGATTTCCACATAAATAACTAATTCAAACATGGGATACACAGTTTGTTAAAGACTACTAAGTCAGCATCTAAAAAATATTCCTCATTGGAGTGAATAATCACAGAACAATCAAACACTATCAGAGTATATAGAATCACATCAGATAATAATCAGTATTTAATATATTACAATTTAAGCACAAATTACATTTAGATAAGAAAATCTGTAAACACTGATCATAAAGTCTGATGCATGAGAACAAAAACTAAACAGATTTTGAGAAAGAACATGAAACCATTCCAAGTTCATTTACCAGTCTTGTAAAAGTAGCTTCATATAGTGGTTTTGTGAAGATATCTGCTAGTTGTTGATCTGTTGGAACAAAATGCAGTTCCACTGTACCTTCCATCACATATTCCCATATGAAATGGCACCTAATGCTGATGTGCTTTGTCATTGAGTGTTGAACTGGATTTCCTGTCATAGTAATAGCACTTTGATTATCACAATAAATGGGTATTTTAGAAAATTCTAACCCATAGTCCAGTAACTGATTTTTCATCCAAAGAATCTATGTACAACAGCTTCCTGCAGTAATATATTCCGCTTCTACAGTTGATGTGAAAATTGATTTCTGTTTCTTGCTAAACCAAGAAACCAATCTACCTCCAAGAAATTGGCAGCTTCCACTAGTGCTTTTCCTGTCTATTTTGCATCCTGTAAAATCTGCATCTGACTAACCTATTAGCTTAAAATCTGATTCTCTAGGATACCACAATCCTAGATCAGCTGTACCCTTGAGGTACTTGAAAATTCTTTTCACAGCTATTAGATGAGGTTCTCTTGGATCAGCCTGAAATCTTGCACAAAGACAGGTAACATACATGATATCAGGTCTACTTGCAGTTAAATAGAGTAAAGAGCCAATCATACCTCTTTAGTTAGTAATATTTACTGATGCTCCAGTATCTTTATCTAACTTGGTTGCAGTGGCCATGAGAGTGGATGTAGTTGAACAGTCTTGCATTCCAAATTTCTTGAGTAAATTTCGGGTGTACTTGGATTGATTTATGAAAGTTCCTTCTTCATTTTTCTTGACTTGAAGTCCCAGAAAATAGCTAAGCTCTCCCATCATACTCATTTGATATTTTGACTGCATTAGCTTTGCAAACCTTTCACAGAGTTTGGAATTTGTAGAACCAAAGATGATATCATCAACATATATCTGTACCAAAAGTAAGTCCTTTCCATGGTTGAGGTAGAACAGAGTTTTATCAATTGTGCCTCAGGTAAATCCACTTTTCAGAAGGAATTGAGCTAAAGTCTCATACCATGCCCTTGGAGCTTGCTTAAGGCCATAAAGTGCTTTATCAAGCCTGTAGACATGATTTGGAAATTTTACATCTACAAAGCCTGGAGGTACGATTTTCGCATATTTTTTATCTATATATATATATTTTTTTGTTCAACATATACCTCTACTTCCAATTCTCCATTGAGAAAAGCACTTTTCACATCCATTTGAAAGACTTTAAACTTCTTGTGAGCAGCATAAGCCAAATAGATCCTTATGGCTTCTAATCTAGCAACTGGTGCAAATGTTTCATCATAATCAATACCCTCCTGTTGAGAGTAGCCTTTAGCAACCAGTCTTGATTTATTCTTTGTAATTATGCCATCACTGTCAATTTTGTTTTTGAAGACCCATTTTGTACCAATAATTGATCTGTTCTTTGGTCTTGGCACTAGGGTCCAAACTTTATTTCTTTTAAATTCATTTAACTCTTCCTGCATTGCTTCCACCCAATCAGCATCTTGAAGAGCTTCTTCCACTTTCTTTGGTTCAGTCTGAGGTAGAAAGGAATGATAAAGACATTCATTTGAAGTTGCAGTTCTAGCCAAATAGATCCTTATGGCTTCTAATCTAGCAACTGGAGCAAATGTTTCATCATAGTCAATACCCTCCTGTTGAGAGTAACCTTTAGCAACCAACCTTGCTTTGTTTCTTGTAATTATGCCATCACTGTCAGTTTTGTTTCTGAACACCCATTTTGTGCCAACAATGGATCTGTTCTTTGGTCTTGGTACTAGGGTCCAGACTTTATTTCTTTCAAATTCATTTAACTCTTCCTGCATTGCTTGCACCCAATCAGCATCTTGAAGAGCTTCTTCCACTTACTTTGGTTCAGTATGAGATAGAAAGGAATGATAGAGACATTCATTTGATGTTGTTGTTCTATTTCTAACACCTGCTTCAGGATCTCCAATTATTAAGTCAGGTGTGTGTGATTTGGTCCACTTCCTTGCAGATGGAAGTTGATCTCTAGAACTGGATCCTCCCCCATGATCCATGCTGTCTCCATCAGCATTTTCTGATGCTCCCCCTGAAGTCATGTTCTCTGAAATTTCAGAATTTGAGTTGGATCCTTCAGGAATTGAAGAATCAGAGTTTACAGAATTATCAGAATTTAGCTCATCAGAACTTGATGAATTAGAACTTGAAGAACTAGTGACAGGT
Organism: Apium graveolens; assembly: GCF_009905375.1. Taxonomy (NCBI): domain Eukaryota; kingdom Viridiplantae; phylum Streptophyta; class Magnoliopsida; order Apiales; family Apiaceae; genus Apium; species Apium graveolens. The sequence goes on from NC_133653.1 coordinate 192,781,271, forward strand.
TCTGATGCTTCTTGAGAGTCTTGAGATGTGGTAGATTCATCAGCTTGCTCCCCCCTGAATAGGTGCATTTTCCTTTGGAGCAATTACCATAGTTTCAATGACATCAGAATTTAACCCGTCAGAACTTATAGGATCAGGATTTAGGTCATCAGAATATATAAAATCAGAATTTAAATCTTCATTTTCAAATCTCAGCTGATCATGATCATTGAAATCTTCAAGTCCAGTAATCTTTTTATCATCAAAAGATACATTGATAGATTCCATGACAACCCTTGTTCTTAAATTGTAGACTCTGAAGGCTTTTGTGGAGAGTGGATATCCAACAAAAATTCCTTCATCAGCTTTTAGATCAAATTTTGACAGCTGTTCAGGATGAGTCTTAAGAACAAAACACTTGCATCCAAATACATGAAAGTATTTCAGGTTTGGCTTCTTTTTCTTCACCATCTCATATGGTGTTTTTCCATGCTTGTTTATGAGTGTAGCATTCTGTGTAAAATAAGTAGTCTACACAGCTTCAACCCAAAAGTAGGTTGGTAGCTTTGCTTTATCAAGCATAGTTCGTGCAGCTTCAATGAGAGTCCAGTTCTTTCTTTCTACAACTCCATTTTACTGTGGAGTTCCAGGTGCAGAAAATTCCTGCTTTATTCCATGCTCTTTGCAGAACTCTTCCATGATTGAATTCTTGAACTCGGTGCCATTATCACTTCTTATTATTTTAACAGAATCTTTGACCAACTTATCCAGCAGTCTGACATGATCAGTTATAGTAAATGCAGTTTCATTCTTCTTGTGCAAGAAATACACCCAAGTGTATCTTGTGAAATCATCCACTATAACCATACCAAATAGATCAACATGCAGTCAGTGATAAGGCTCAAGAATTGAAGATTCAGTTTTGCTCTTGAATGAAGATTTTCTTTATTTTGCCTTTTGACATGAATCACAAAGCCCATCAGGAGCAAATACTGATTTTGGCAGTCCTCTCACAAGATCTTTCTTTACTAGCTCATTTATGTTTTTGAAATTTAAATGAGAGAGTCTCTTGTGCCAATTCCAGCTTTCTTCAATTGATGCTTTGCTTAACAGACAGATTACAGAACCATCAGAGTTTGTTGAAAGTCTGGCTTCATATATGTTACCATGTCTCTAACCTTTCAGAACCACTTGGCCTGTAGAATTACTCACAACTTTACAGTGTTCTTCAAAGAAATCCACATGATAACCTCTGTCACAGATTTGACTCACACTTAGCAGATTGTGTTTAAGTCCTGAGACAAGAGCTACTGATTCAATAATGACATTCCCAGGATTGATATTGCCATATCCCAGAGTTTTTCCCATGTTGCCATCTCCTTAAGAAACTCCTGGGCCAGCTTTCTCCACAAAGTCTGATAGTAGGGATTTATTTCCAGTCATATATCCTGAACATCCACTGTCCAGAACTAGGATGTTTTTCCTGTTGCCCTGCAATCACAAAGACCACTATTGGTTAGTTTTAAAGACCCAGACTTGCTTGGATCCTTTGGCTTTTTTAAGTTTGTTAACATTTGCAGCGGATTTAGTTTCAGAGTTTATGCTAACATTCATCTTATCAGACCTTGCATCAGAATTTACATTAGAAGGAATTATACTAACTTTCTTCAAAGAAGGTTTTATTTGATAATAATTATAGTACAAACTATGATATTCCTTACAAGTATGACCACAGTGAAAACAAGGATTTTGTGGTTTAAACCTAACAGACTGACTCTTAACTCTTGATCTAGGAAGTAAAGAGTTTATATCTTTATTTTTCCTGCAAAAAGAAGCAAGATGGTTAGAGTTTCCACAGTTATAGCATTTCTTTCTAGGAGCATTAGGAACAGGCATATAATTATTGCTTTTATTCACACCTTCCATTCCATTCCTATTTTTCCTAGCTTCCTTGACCTTGTTTACATTTCTAATCTCTTTCAGCTTATGCTTGAGCTGCTTCTTTGTCATTAAACCTATGTTTACTGAAGCTGGCTTGTCCTATTTTAGTTTGTCAGAAGTTGACTTTTCTTTGACTTCTGTCTTAGAGTCTTTCATCTTTTCAGAATCAGACACATCAGTTTTTGCTACAAATTTAACAGGATTAACTTTAGGTTTTTCAGCTTTCTTGGTAAAGTTTGGTTTAGATGACACAGTTTCTTTTTCTTCTTTATCATCTAGGTAACCTAGACCTTCTTTCCAATTTCCATTTTCTAAGATTTTCCGAGTTGTTCTTCCTGAGTTAGTCCAAGTTTTGATTATCTCCTTTTCCTTTTCCAGTTCAGATTTAAGAGCTTTATTCAATTTTAGCACTTCATCTCTAACATACAAAGCCTCATCTCTTTCTTTTTGAGTTTGATGGAACATAACTAACTCTTTTTCTAAGTAGTCATTTCTGTTTCTAAGAGCAAGACTTTGAAATGTTAATCTTTCATTTGTTAAAGTCTGATCTCTAAAACTAATGAACATGGTTTTCAGATATAATCTTAGCTCAGAAATATCATCAGTATGAAAAGCAAGAGTTGATTGAGGTACCTTTAATTTAGCAGCATCAGAACTGCTATAAGCATTTTCCATCAATGCATAGTTCACCTCATCTTCAGAATCTGAAGTATCTGCCCAGTTTTTCTTCTTTGTGATAAGTGTCTGCCCTTTATCAGTTTTTCCTTTCTTGCAGTCAGGAAAGATGTGGCCTCTTTCACAAAATTGTAGCATTTGACATTTGAGTTGTCTCCTCTGTCAGACTTTCCTCCTTTGCCTTCAGACTTTCTGAACCCTTTCTTTTCAGAACTTCCATGTCACGCCCCGACTTAACAATATATAATATACAAATTATTATAATAGATAACAAAAGAAAGTAAATACAACTGAATCCAAGATCTTACAGTTTAGGGTTTGGAACAGCCCAACACTATTAACTATTTCAACCTGATTTCTAATATCGAGTCCTCACACAAACCGATCACTAATCTACCTGAGCTCAAATATATGCATCGGCATCATAAGTCTTACACGCTGTCTAATTGAATCTAACCATATCTGCTAGCTGAAATATCAGGGTGAAAGTAAGTAGTGAGCCAAATGCTCAAAAAGTGCTATACAATACAATACATAAATCGAGATAAAAGAATAACAATGTGAAGGTAGAGCTAATAATAGCAAGAGATAAACTTTTGAGTGATGGAATCATTTATTTGTAACAAAACAATTCAAAACCATTTTTTATCAAATCCATTTTATGACGCTACAGATTATAGCCGGTGATCAGCCGCGAAGTAATCCCGAACCTCGGTGGGTTCTAGAACATTAAGGGGATCCCTAGGCAACTTTTAAGCCTACAAATTAAGAGCGGAAAGGACTTGCGTCTCAATCCACTATTTAAGAAAACATTTGTCCCCCTTTGGGACTAGAAGTCAAATTTAACCTTTTTATTTTAAAAACTGATGCCATTTGCTAATTAACTACTTAAAAAGTAAACAGTTTTAACAAGGTGTTAGATTAAATCTGAAGCACTGGAAAAAGATTCACTAAATTTCAAGGCCATGATCCACTAAACTATACTTTATCAAGAGAAATTTGCAAGGTTTCCATTTACAAGGATTTTGACAGTGAGATTTATCAAGGTTATCGGATAGTATGAAGGAACAAAGTCAAACTAGGTCCAAGGTAATGGCTCCAGATAAGACATAGGTATTAAAGTATAAAGAAGGTGATCATTAATGGTTCCAGATAAGATTTAGGTATTAGAATATAGATAAAGTGAGCATCAGCTCAAGGTACAACAGAGTATCATGCTTTAGGGTAAGGATAGGGTTATCAAACAATTATGAACAATCGTTAAGGAACAACTGACTTTTAGGTATCAAGACAAGGTTACTGGGTATAACTTGCACATGGTTCAACATCATAATTACTTTGGTATACTAGCATGATAGGACTTTGGATTTACTTGCATAGCAATCTTCAAGTAAAGTTAAACTACTTGAAATAAATACTTGAGGGTTCATGTCATTTTCATATAATACAAAGATAGATTCGAAACCACATTGTTCATGTATATCAAGGTGAATTAAAATACTCGCATAATATATAAGAACTGGTTATCACACACTTGTAGTGTATACGAAAAGACAGGTTGAATCACTTGCCTTGAGAAAGGCTTGACTTGACTGACAGGTAGGAGCAACTGGAAGCTTTACTCGACCTTAATGGAAAGTTTACCCTCGTCTCGAGATCCTACACCAATAATAATAACCTCATTATAATATATTCTTACCAACTCAACCTATTTGTGAACCAAAATTTAACACAATGGCACTTAGGCCTATATACACACAATTTACAATCACCTTATAATCAAAATAGTATACATGGCCACATATGCTCACATACCATATTTAAGTACCAAATAATATCACACACACTATATTACATCACTAGGCTTGGATGTTCTCACTCCACTTACTTAAGTCACTTGGTCGCTAACTAGACAAAAACTCCAAATTTTTACCTCCTAACTCGAAGTGCCTTTACTAAACCATCCAATTCCTATTGACCCTGACTTGGGACTTTCACTCTACTGACTTTATGCTATCTTGCAACTATGGCGGTCAACCGAAACTTCACTCCTAAGTGCTCTAAAACTATGCGGTAAGTGAATGGGCTCATTATAGTAAATTTCAGAATGACATCTATGGTTTCTTGGGTGCATTTGACACTCTTACACTTCAATTTTGCCTCCAAAATTTCTACACTAGACTCTCCTGATCATAAGCCAACTCCCAAACTTGATGTGGCTCAAGGGCCTAGCTTGGGCCTCCCTAGGCCTAAGCTTAAAGTCTACGCTTCCCCTATTTTTCTGGGCAGAAAAGGGTCCTGATTTGAACTAACTTATGACACATGATTCTAACTCATATCCTATGAATTATGGCTGGAAAAACTCTTCTGAAACTCCCTCTAACTAAGTCCCAACAGGGCCTAATGAGGGCCTACCTATGACATGGTCAAAACTTCCTATTTCTAAGTTGCAACAAAATTGTCCCCTACTGGACAGATTTTATGTTTTCACTTGTGCACCTAACCAAATGTCTTACAAACCTCTAAAAAACACCTAAAACCTAATGTATACTCCTAGTGCTAGCTTCTGGTGACTTGGGCCTCAAATTGCATAACAATGACAAGGTCAAATCTCACTCTAAACCTCATGGTACCAAACTGATTTTCTGCAGAATCTAATGTTTTCCTTTTACCAAGATTCTTACTTGACAAACCCAACCAAATATAAATCAAAAACCCAAACCAATCCTCAACCAAGGTGATCTAATGAACTAACTCTCCTACACTCAACAATGGCTTGGTAGAGATCATCCTTACCTAAGGTGCAACATAGCAAAACAAAAGTTAACATACTACACTAAATACAAGTCATCAAGTTTTCGAAAACAACAATTTATATTCTCTTCATATATATTCGAATTAACATCACATACCAAGGAGCACAATTCAAGATCAATATCTTAACTCTAATGAAATTAAAGCCTATTAAAAATTATCAATCCAAATGATCAAGAACTTTCGAAAATTATGAGTTGATTTCATGCATGCATGCCTTCGAATTTTACAAGCCAAAATCATATGATTTCCACAATAATTTTTATCATAAAATCAACATGCAAGCCTAACATAGACTAATACTAAATGATCACTTAGCATGCAAAGGATTTCATCAAGTTTTCACTACAAAATTCATACTATTATCACAAAAACATACAAGAACTGAACAAGGCAACAAAACACCACTAAGAACCATTCATTCGGCTCCCTTATGATCATGGCCAAATGAAATGAAAGGGAAATGGCCATTAAAAACAAGAGCTTCACTCTCATGACTTGGCATTTCACCATTCCTTGTAGTTCCCTAAATAATGCAACCTTAAATCCATGAGAATCAAGATTGTATTTTGAGTTCTAGTTAAACTATGACATGCAAGATTAAAACTCAAACTTTTCACTCTAAACTTTTTGGAATATATATGAACAACATGTAGGGAGTAAGATTACTTGAATATAAGATGGATATTTGAGTGAAAAAATGAAGAAAGAAGGGGATGGGGGGCTTCGGCTATGGGAAGGGCCAAGAGGGGGGTTGAGCCGAGAGGGAGGGGGAGGAGAAAGGAGTGGGTGGAATGGTGGAGTGAAAAATGAAGTGCTCATGGTACTTGTGTTTGTTTTTATGCCTTTGATTTGACTAAATATGAGTGGATTTAGTAAATGACAAGAGTAACCTTCTAGCTAAAGTTGGGTAAATTTGCATGCAAGGACAAAGAGGTAAATTGGCTAGTAGAATGAGAGTGAGTGGGGTTGGAATTGTCTTTTTAGCCTTTTAGTTGAATGGAAGGGTATTTGCATGCAAGGATATTCATGTAATTTGCTAATTACTAAACAACTAATTTTCAAAGATTTATTTTTATAAAATAAATTAAAAGCTCAAAAATTATAAAAATTGTACCATAAAATAACTTGGATTTTTAGAAATTTTATGAGATCACTTTTGAAATTTGAGAATGAAATATTTTTAAAAGATAATTTTCCATGGTAAAGAATAATCTTTATAAATCAAAAATAGGAGCAATTAATAAAACTTTCGCTTTGAAAAATTTATTTTTTAAGTAAAGCAATTTATAATGCAGCAACTCCACTCACACAAGTGTATAATCAAATAGGTATATTTATAATCGATTCAAATATTATACAAAGTTCGCAAATAATATTACATGAAATGCCGGTCGTAACATTCCACCTTTCCTTGAAAACTTCTTGCCCTTTCTGAATTTCTTGTAGGCAATCTTTGTGATACCCTTCACCATAAGGAACACAGTTGCATCATCTCTGCATCAACATCCACTTCAGATAAATTTTCAGATTCTGAATCATCATCATCAACAGAATATGATGACTCTGAATCAGATTGTATGATGAAAGCCTTTCATTTGCCTCTCTTTGAGACAACCACTTTAGAAGATTCCTCCTCAGCTTTAAGAGCAACTGTCTTTGACTTTATTCCATGCCTTTTTCTCCTTTGATCCATCTCAAGTTCATGAGTCTTGAGCATACCATAAATTTCATCAAGAGTAGTTTCAGCAAGGTCATAGTTGTGTCTTATGGTAGTAGACTTCAAATCCCAATTTTCAGGAAGAGCTAAAAGGAATTTTAGATTTGAATCTTCAAGATCATATTCCTTGTCCACTAGTGACAGATCATTCAAGAGTTTGGCAAACCTGTCATATAAATCAGTTAATGACTCATCAACTTTTGAGTCAAAGTGCTCATACTCTTGTGTGAGTATAGTCTTCTTGTTCTTTTTTATTGCATCTGTTCCCTGGAATCTTTTCTCCAAAGCATCCCATATCTCCTTTGCAGTCTTGCATCCAATTACCCAGTTTGACATGACATTGTCAATTGCACTATGCAGCAAATGCCTTACCCTTGCATCCTTGGTAATAGATGAAATGTCTTCATTTGTGTACTCACTTTTCTTCTTTGGTATAATTTTTGCTGGTTGATCAACAACTGCAATAGAAAGCTTGGTAGGCTTATATATGGTCCATCATTGATTCTATAAAGGTATTCTGGATCTGTGGCTTCCTGAAACATAGCCATCTTTACCTTCCATATAGGATACTCAGATGCTCTCAGTATGGGAACCCTAATACTCTCATATCGACTGTGAGTTTGATTATTTTGAGTATCTTGAGTTTTGGTGGGCTTAGGTGGGGTTTGTGTTTCCTCAGACATGATTGTAAACTGGATCTCACTGTTTGTAAATTAATAGAGACGCTCTGATACCACTTTTTAGGTCACACAACACTATAGAAGGGGGTTGAATATAGTGTTTATACAATCAAATCGATTTATCAGCACAAGTATGTAACAGTAATCAAGTATATTCAATATAATAAACTCTATTACAATAGAACAGTTGTTCTCTCTCAGTGATGAAAAATATCACTAGGAGCTGCTAGGTTACAATGTATAATCTTTCTCATGAATGATAACACAGATAGTGTAAATCCTAAGCTGTGTTTATATTGTACACAGTTACAAGATATCTTCTAATTGATATGGAATATAATTATGTCTCCTAAAATATATCAATCAGATATTATCTTCTACAAGTCCTCTGGCTATACAACATTGCATGCATATCTTTTATTGTTTTAGTCACGATCCTTTCCTGTAAATCAGCTACTTTCCTTATCTGAAGTACCCGCACTTAAGTCCTGATATAAATCCTGACGGCCTTAAGTTTTGATATAAGTTCTGACTTCAGTAAGTTCCGATTTCCAGTAAGTCCTGATATTAAGTTCTGAAACTAAACACAACAGATTAGACATGACATCACAAATATATCTAACACACCTTGACAAGGTTATATCTGTTCAAGTGGTACTGGATACTCATAATAAGAGTAAAATCAAGGAAAAGCTGATTCTATTTCTTAAAGATAGAAGAACATACAGAATGTCAGAATCATATGTGCTGAACAAATCTCTTAAAGAACTTCAATTTTTTCATTATCTTTTAGAGTATCTGGATTAAACAAAAGAAGATATGTTTAGAGAGTTGGACGGCTAAAGGACTACAGAAGATAATATCTGATTGATATATTTTAGGAAGAGATATATTTCATATCAATTAGAAGACACAACTTAAGGTTTACACTATAAGTATTATCATTCACGAGAAAGATTATTCATTTTAACCCTAGAAGCTCTTAGTGATATTCATACATCATTGAGAGAGTAGTTTAACCTACTTTGTAAAAGAGTTTATTATATTGAATAAACTTGATTATTGTTACATACGTGTGTTCTAAGTCGATTTGATTATATAAACACTATATTCAACCCCCTTCTATAGTGTTGTGTGACCTAAAAATTTCTAATTATTAAACCCTAAAAATATTTTTAAATAATTATTTAGGAAAAATCAGAATTAAAAATGATTTTTCCATAATTTTTGGAATTAAAATGAATTTATTATGATTTATTGAAAATTATTTGATTAATTATCAAAATAATTAATCATTTTTAAATAATTAATAATAAATAAATAAATAATAAATAATTAAAGATGAGTAATTCTGATTTTTAGAAAATATTTCAGAATAATATAAATCAATTAATTAAATATTTAATTAATCAATTTATAAAATAAATAAAAACTGATTTTATAATTAATAAAAATAAAAATAAAAATAGTTTTTCAGAAACATTTGTCAGAAACCAATCCCTGACAAAAACAGATCAAAACCGGGTCCTGGAAACGGGTCAACCGGGTCAAATCCTGGTCATGAAAAACATGACCGGAAAATTCCCAGAATCCAGCGACCGGCCAGGATTCCGGTGACCCAATTTCAGGCCAAAAACAACATCACTTGATATGGTTTTCACAGGGTTTTCATTCCAAATCATCCTAGCAATCAAACTCCGGCCATAACATCTCAGAATAACCCTCAGAGCTCCAACTCCGATCAAACCGACTCTCCGGCGAAACATCGATTTTCTTCGTTTATACATGAAACTTCACGTTCTATAGTGCAAATCAAAGCTTGAACACTGTATAATCAAAGCCCTAACATCTAAGGAACCAAATATTCATCAAAATAAAAAACGTTCAAATCAGAAATTGAGTATAAACCCTAATAATCAAATTCAATCATACATGAATTGTTTGTTTAATTAACTACCATGAATCAACTGTAAACATCACAGCGAAGTTATATCAATCATCAAATCATCCTAATAACCCTAGAATCAAAAAGACCCAATTCAAACATAAACCCTAGAAATCGAAAATCAAAATATATGATTTAAAACATGAAATTGATGGTAGAAACAGAAAGAACAAATCAAAACCTTTGATTTGAGTACTTGAATCACTTGATTTGGTGCGGAAATCAGCTTGAAATCACGGTTTAATCTTCGACCCGATTCTGAAAAACCTGACTCGAATTTCAGAGAATTTTAATAATTTTCTGAATTTTAATAATTAATTAATAAAAATTAAATAAAAATCAGGTTATATAGTAGGTAAAATAATACTCCTAATTAAAATTAAGGCCCTAATAATACATCTTTTAATCTTAATTGACCCCTAATTTTATAATTTTTGAGTATAAATTTTAATTTTTAAATAATTAATATATATAATATATATGCCAAAAATTCCCAAAAATTGTGAATAATTCAAAAATGAAAAGAAATGGTATAAATGAAAATCCTATAATTTTATAAAAATAAATATGTGATTTTTGTGGGGTTTTTAACACCCAATGGGGCTCGGAAAAGGCATTTTTCGCGAAACGAGAAAATATATAAAATATCTGGATGTTCAGAATAATGCGATGGTACAAGCCTTTCTAAGAAAAATAAGGCCAATTATTTTATTTGAAATATCAGCTATTAAATCATAGTGTAACGCCCCCAAATCCGGGGTCAGAAATCTGGGTTGTCACGCAATCCTTCAATCATGTGTAACCTGCATTAACTCAATAATCCAATAATTCCATATTATAGACCCCCAATCTCACACACTCACAAGTTATACCCTTAGAAATGACGTACAAAAAGTATCATCTGTTATTAAAACTCAAATGTACTTTACATGATCTCAAATAATTATTCATAACCTCTACATGAAGTTACAACAATTACGACTGATATCTTATACCTATATGATACTATGGCCCACCTGAGACAAAAATGCCAGGGATTCTCCCCATGACTGCAAGCGACTAAGTCCCACACCGGCATACTGGTTATCTGTTGTGTTGTGTCATTTAAAAGAAAGCAAGAGTGAGCTATAATGCCCAGCATAATAATGTACAGTATGAAATGACTGTATAATAAACTCAAGTAAAACGTCATATATGATAATTATGTTTTATTCAAAAATAGTTTTCCTTGGTGATACACACCTTCTTATCAAAACAATTATTTAATGGATCATTATCCTGCGAATACCTTAATGGTAAACCCAACACCTAGGCTTGGGTTACGGTATTGTATCACAATTCCAATTGGAAGAATATGACATTCGTTGGAGCCACCGCATACGATGATCAGTCATACTACAGAAATAGTAACGTTTTCTACTAGTAGAAGAACGACACCTTCGTATCCCGGTTATAACCCTTGCCGCATTCGGGCTACATCTCCTATTTTTGGGTATACACATACTTCACAAGTTCCTGAGTACACAGAGTACCTTCGCTTGCGGTACCTTTGGTAGTCCATCTAGCACACATAGTACTAGAGTCTACCCTTCCCTTGTCCTTTAACAGAATCATATCATATCTTGAGAACTCGAACCACATCGAAGTTCCCCGAAGCATTTCGCTTGTTGATAGAAACTTGTTTTATTAGCGTATATATGTATATGTAAACGTACTTTCGAATTTTTCGGAGGAAGTACTAAGGATGTGAGTTGACCGTTGTCAACAGATAAGTAAATAAGGGGGAGTTTCTTTTGAAACTGTATTCAAAATATTTAAAATAAGTCGAGATAATATTCTCCGACGATCTGAAATTGTTTGAATGATTTTCCGAAAATCAGAAAGTATTTTAAATCAGGTTTTATGATTTTTAAATCATAAATAAATCATTTAATAAATATATAATAATTAAATATCAATCGTTAAATAATTAAATCTCGAATAATTATGCTTTTAAAAGAATATTGAAAAAATATTCCTCAACTAGTTTATGTTTAAGTAATTTAATAATTTTTAATATTTAATCGGGTTTGAAATAAATAATCGTTGGAGAATACTTCTCTCATTATAAATGAATAGTTAATTAATATTTATTATTCGAATAATAAAAGATAGTTGAGGGAATACGATCTTTGGAAATTGTTTTAATAAAAGTTCGAGGTATTTAATGTTTCACAAGTGGACATCGAGTCCCTTGGAATAAAATAAGTACGGACTTTTAATGATCCAAAACATCTCCGGGATGATTCCCGAGTTTATACTTTATAAAAACTGACTAAATCTCGGTCTTATAACTTATATATCACGCTCTACTATAGCGTTTGTATTCTTAAATAGAACACCTCCGGAATACTTCCGGGTTTTCATAAAACTATACTGACCGATCCTCGGTCTAAAATATACTCCTCATATATACAAACCTACTCTATAGTGTTATCGATTGAAATTCGGTAATATTCATATACCAAAATCATTATCATATCGTATGATATTATATAACATAATTCGTAAAACATCGTAAATATAGCATCATGTATATATCGACATTATTTGAAAACAAACACAACACAACAGTTTCAAAAAAGGTAGGGTTTGAAAACTTGCCTGGAGTCCAAGACACGTTTCCCGACATTCTCTCGTTCTGGGTATTCTAATCAACAAACATCATAATCTTAATCAGTATTCCAACTCTCATCACCAACTTATATTTCCAATAAGTTCAATACTTCATAACTTTCATCATTCGACCGACTCGAAATAAGTATCACTCTTTGGTCGAAACGGATGGTCAAAGTGGTCTTCTAGATTTGACTTTACCGAATATTACTATTACGCGACTCACACTCCATCATTTTTAATAAATCGTAAAATTAATATTTTAATACGAAACCATCTCGAGGAACTTTTTGAGTGCTTTTAATATTTATCCTAAAAGTTTCATTTTGATAAAATGAATTGAATTAGGTGAAAAGCATTTCAAAAGTTCGGTCAACTACGGAGTTTTACTATTCAAACCGCTTTCACTAAAACGTTGATATCTCTCAAACCGTTAACTCAATTGATGCACCGTTTTCACGTGCGCGATCTAGACAAGAACACATTATTTGAAAATGGTTTTTTGGTAACAGGGGTGAAAATACCGAAGTGGCAGTTTCCTAACAAGGGGTTGTTTTTGACATTCGTACTCCGCGCGACCTCGGCTCCGATATTTTTATAAAATTGAAAAATCAACATTTTTACTTGAAATTTTTATGGAAGATAAAAAACTCTATTTCTTACTCTCTGTAAAAAAAATTTAATTTTTAAATATTATTAAGTCGATCATTTATATTTACAAAATTCGTAATTTGTAGCAGTTTTATCGCGTAAATCCCTTTTACTAAAACGGTCATAACTTTTGATCCGTAAATCGGAATCAAGCGATTCAAGTGCCTAAACGATCCTCATAACATTTCCTATCATAATCAAGTCTCAATTTTACGGAAACTACAGTTTATATATTCGGAAACTTCTGCAGAAACTTAAGTTGAGTTTTGTTCGTTTTAACGAGGTTACGATTACGATTCGAGTTTCATTTACGTCTTAAATCATTATACCACCATCAACAATCATCAATTCATCATCTCAACAATAACTAATCTCAAGAACATCATGTTCTTGAGACAACAATTATCAACCTTAAAACTAATTAACTAAACATCAAGATAATATCAAATCAATCATCAAAACCATACTTATATCCAAGATCCTTACTTTTCTTGAAACTTAAAACTTAAACAAAGTTTGGATGAATATTTATACCTTTATTGAAGCTTTTTAATACTTAATAAAGTCCTAAGATCCTTGATGAAGCCTTGGTCTAGCTTTAGGAGCCCTAAACTTTCATGAAAAATCAAGAAAACAAGTTAGTGATTTTCGGAGTTACTATTCACCACCAATTTTGAGCAAGGATTTGACTATGCTATACTAATTCAATGGCCATGAAATTTTGAAAGTACCTTGTATATGGTCTGAGGAAGCTTTGGTTAAAATTTGGTGATTTGTGAATTAATAGATTATGAGATATGAATTTTTGTTCCCATGGTGTTCTTGGAAATCAACATTAGGTTTTTGGAGAGAGAGAGAGAGAATTGCCTTGCTTGCTTCTTGGAAATGTGGTGGAAATAGGATTTTTATGACTTTAGAAAGTGTGTAGGACAAGATGCATCTCATTTTCAAAGGCTAGGCTTAGCTAGGTGTCTCATTTGTCAAAGCTTGCATGATAAGCTCCTTGGATTTATGTTTATCAAAATTTGTTATTTATTAATTTTTGTAACTAGCTTCCTAATTTATTACTTGTTGAATAAATTTATAAAATACTTAATTTCCTAGGTTATCACTTGATTTTGTCATCCTACATTATCTCGCTTTCATTCACGTACGTTTAAATTAATTCCCGTAAATGTTACATCAAAGAATTCCGCTAATCATAAATCATTACCATTTCCAGTACTCGTACTTAGTTATCAGTTATGAAATTATAATTCTCAAGATTTTCTTGGTCGTAGTATAATTCTCTTATTCCTCGATGGCTCGTAAAATAATATCATTGGACTATTTCTTTTCTTCGAAAATTCACGACTTTTGCATAAACTCATTTAGTACGTATAACCACAATATGAACTCGGAAACTTAAATGAAACACTCGTATATGGTGTGGTCACAAAAGTTTTTAATAAACCGCAAGGTTACTATTCCTAAAGGTTTTTTTACTAACATCAAAAATTTGGGTTCTTACACATAATTCGGGTCGTATAACTTTTGATATGAAGACTTTAAATACAAAATAAAATATCTGAAAAATACGCTGAACATACCTGGAAAACACAGAATACACATAGCACGTAACAATTAGGGTTTTATAACTAATTACACATAAATGGCATAATAAGACACATAATTTATCTTTATTATGATATAATACATGCGTAATTTCACAGTCCTTATATACAAAGTCTATGTGATTGAACAAAAGAAAATTATGGAAAGCACAAATGTGACTTTTGATGATGACAAGTGTCTAGGCTTGGAGTGCTTGATGAGAATGAAGTTGAAGTCCTTAAGTTTCAAAATATAAACATTGATAGTGTTGTGTATATGTTGTGTACTTGATGATTTCATTAACAAAACATGTAATAACCCCAAAATTTTCAACTTTTTGTAACCCTTGTGAATAGTGTTTTAGCTGAATGAGAAAACTTTTCACGCCACACTATGTAGGGGTTCTGTTATGGATATTCTAGGGTATTATTAGTACTCTATGAAGTATATAAGTGTATGTAAAGATCGTCAGAATCCAATTCCGAACACTTTAGTTTTTCCCGGAAATCCACAAGATACGGAGAGAATTGAGTATAAGGTAACAGGATAAAAAGGATTTAAATTAAAGGATTATAATAGAGGATCATAAAAAGGAATATAATGTATTGAGAAAGGTTAAGGGAACCTAGGTAATAAGATCCCGGGTATGATCCTTCAAACGATAAACGAGAACGAAAGTTAAGCGAACCGTATAACAGATCAGCGGTCATTAGGCAAACGATTAGGAAGTTAATCAAAGGGATTAGTGGGAATGATGTCGTCCAACCAATAGAAAGAGGACAAGGAAGGGAGGATGACATCATGAGGATGACATAGGCATGACATGGGAAGGAAGGAGGTGTGGTGGCTTTGTAACCACACAAATTCAAGGGCAAAAAGGTAATTGACTAAAGCAAGCACAAAAACCAAGCAACCAAGCCAAGCAAAAATCATTTCATCAAAAAATCAAAAAGCAACCAAGGCTTTGTTCTTGAAGCTCTCGGCTTTTTACTATTCATAAGGCAAGAATTTTCAAAAATTCAAGATCCAAGCTTCCTAAATTGGTGAGTAAATTCCCTAATCATCTTCATGCTTAGTTAGGGCTATACCATGAGTTTAAGCCATCAATTCCTTCTCAATCTTCTTCATTTAATCAAAGAAGAAGACTATGAATAGTGTTTTCAAGTTTTTTAACTTGAAGTTTTATTGTTTTTCTTGAAGATCCAAGCTTTCCTAAGACTTCTCAAAGCTTCTTAAGGCTTCCTAGCTCATCCCACCACTTCAAGGAAGGTATACCATCTCCAAACCCTAGATTCCTATATATTATAAGATGATTTTTATTAGTAGGATGATATTGTAGCTTGTTGTTGTGATTTAGAGTTTGGGATTTGGAATGGTAGTGAAATGGAATGGTAAATGTTGTGGTTTTGATTAAAAGAACTTAAGTATAATTAAAGTTAAGTTTAGGCATAAGTATGATGATTAAATTGAATTGGTTGGGGTTGTTATGATGTGATAAGGATGGATGTTGGTTGTATGTTGGGTTTGAGGTTGATTTGGAATGGGTTTGAATGGTTTACAATATTGGAAATCGCGTAAACATAGCCGTCGTAACGTCCGATTTTCTTTGGACTGTTTTTGTGCATAGCATTAGGACCCGAGAACCCCCTGCTAGATTATGACCACTGCCATGTTTAGATAGCTCATGTTACGAGCTTCGTTTTGATATGTAGTTCGTTCGATTCCGATGCACGGTTTAGGAGAAACGACCGTTTCAAGTAACGGCGTTTCGCGAACGAAACTTTTCCCCTCGCCTTACTTTGAAACATAGGTTAAAGACCAATAAGGGTTAATTAATGTATGAAACATTTATGGTAAGTGTGTTAGGCAGTTGGTAAGACACTCGCGAAGGAATCGCTTTAAAACTCGTAAAGGTTAAATTATTAAAAATGGTGGAGCCGAGGGTACCCAAGTGACTTAAGCGAATCAGTGAGCGCAAAACAAGCGTTAGAGCCTAAGTTAGTTAAAATATAGATTTACAAGTGATTTTGGTTTAATCCCAACTTACTTGTTGTTATAGGTTACCAGACTCGTCCAGAGCCATTCGTAACCCCCAGTCGCTCAGGCAAGTATTCTATCCGTTATACTGTTGTTGTGATGTATACATTTGTATATGCATGATCTTGCGATAAATGCATGTTGGTTATTTAGCAAATTCTTGCGATATATTGTAGCATGTGATATGGTATATATGCATGCCTGTTTCATATTCTTGAAATATATATCTGTTGGTTCAGTTGATAATACCTATGCTAGAGGATAGCGGTAACTTGCATATACCCTTAGTATAGGGACCCAAAGGTGAAAATATTTTCTAAAACCGGGAGTCGAGGATCCCGAGTAGATTTTGTATATATGGATATGGATATATATATATATTTATATATATATATGGTCATAGTTTACAAAACTATTAATCGAATAAGGTTTATTCGATAACTTTAACTTTATTTTATTATTGAATATTATTTCGAATATTATTCGATGGCGTATGACTCCTTTTATTTATTTATTTGAATATTATTTGAATATTCATTTGAAGGCTTATGACTCAGTTTATATTATTTAATGAATATTATTTGAATATTCATTTGAGGATCTATGACTCCGATTATTTGCTGAGGTATATTCTTTATTTTATTAAAGAATAAGGTGTTAATAATCAAACTTATTTTCGACTATTCAAATAAAGATAATACTTTCATATAAGTATATCTTTGGTTATTTAATACTCGTTTCAAGTATAAGTTTTAATACTTCTACTTCAATTATTTTTATAAAGATTATTCTTTATGGGAATATTATTAAATAATAATATTTAGTCATTTTCTAAATATTCTGGGGACTGATTTACTTCATTAAATCAGCTTTACTCCAAACACTCTTTAAAGTGTTTTCGAGTCTTCAAAATGATTTTTAAAGTCAGAGCGGATCCCAAAACTCATTTTTATATTTAAGATCTTCCTTTTTAAGGGGATTTAAATACTCGCTCAAAACCTGGGGAATCCGGCTCTGTGGTGTATTTTATATTCGCAACAAGGTTGCAGTTTTGGTAAATGAATTGATTACTTACCCAACGTTCGGGAAGTAAGTCCATCTATTGAGTCGGCATAAGCAACATGGGCTCAGTGGGCGTCCATGATAGTGTAAGTGGCTCAGTGGGAGTCCATCAAATGCATAAGTGGCTGAGTGGCAGTCCAGCATAGGTCCTAATGCGGCCAGGGTGATGACCAGTGGGGAATTCGTCCATCTACTAGTAGAAAAGGTTACTAATGGGTATCTTTGCCTGATCAGCAAGATATCTGGTTTATGCCAAAATTCTTTTCCTTTCCAAAATTCATTGGATGTTTCAAACTCTGTTCATACTTTACATAACAGAGGTTCCAGGAAATGTTTTAGAGATATATATATGTGGATATATATATATATATATCGGGACTAAATAAAGTATCTCATAACTTTTTCATTCAATAATATTTCAAAGATTGAATCTATTCAAATCTTGTCTTGTAGTCTCATCTATGTGATGAACTTTTGAAACTGGTTATAACTTGAACGGTGGTAGTTCAAGTAGTATTGGGAAAGATATAAGTATATTGGGGTATTTGGTAACCTCATCTTTTAAACTTATATCTAATTAATAATTGTCTTATGAATGACAAAGATTTTCAGAAAAACGTTGAAACAAGGTTAGATATATGAGATCACCTTGCAACGATATTTTTTTATACAGTTATACACTGGGACTTTGTGTATATTATGCGTGGAAAAGGACTTCCAATATTTTGAAAAGTATATATGTATATATACTGAATATTTTGCGACTTCATCGCATTAAGATATCAAACTTGGTTCATTTCTTTTGACCAAGACTTTCATGAGTATTATGAGTAGGCCCATATATTGTAAATCATTATACATATTATTTTGGTGGGCTTGCTGCTCACCCTTGCTTTCTTCTTTCACCACACAACATCAGATAGATAAGATGAACAGGACCAAGCTCCCAATTCGCAAGCGGATAGGAAACGTTCCGCAGCTTTCCGGAAGCGTTCAGGCCGCTGTAGCTGAGGTAGAAATTACCAATAGGCTAAGTTTTCAACTAGTAATGTACCAGACTTATGTATATTATGAATTGCAATAATGGCAAAGAAATGTAAATTTATTCAGAAACCTTTTTAAGGTGTATTGACTTAATTATGGAATAAAACGACTTGTGATTATTTTTGGATATTCATCTCTGAGACTATAACTTGTGGTGTGTGTGTGTATATTGTGGGGTCACAGTAAAGAGTAGTTGATTGTTTATTAAGATTGGGTGTTGTTAAGGGAAGTGGAACTCGTGACGACCCGGATCCCCGACCCCGGATCTGGGGGTGTTACAGAAATGGTATCAGAGCTAAGCGTTATAAACCTCAGAGATGATGGGACGTTAAGATAATAAGTTAACTAAGATAATAAGAACTCTTGCCAAGTTCATAGTCGGGCTACCTAACGTAGCACTGACAGTTAAAACCCTTATGGGAACCTTTATAAATATCGTGATAGGAGCGTAGTTCGTTATCGTATATGGTAGCGGGACTCCGAACCCTGAGGTTGAGGAGCAACATCGCGATGATATTTTATTACTAATTGGAGATCGGATTGTGGATCCAATAGAGTGTCCTAATACAGGACCGGATGATGTTGATATTGAGAATGTAGCGGTTGGGGATGTTGTCCTAGAAGGGATAGTTGCTGAGAAGGATCCCATGGAGGATCCTGACAAGAATGAATAAAGGACCACTGATGAATTGATGACCATGGTTAGTCGACTACCAGAGGTAGGATTGGTCGGTCACTACCGGAGGTTCGTTCAAGTTGTAAAGATAGTAGCCCCTTTAACGCGGCTTACTCGTAAGACTGAGAAGTTCGAATGGAAAGAGAAATGTGAGAACAGCTTTCAAGAACTGAAGCAGAGGTTGGTGATGGCCCCTATGCTGGCGTTGCCGGATGGAAAAGGAGATTTTGTGAAGTGTAGTAACGCTTCGCACAAGGGCTTAGGGTGCGTGCGTATGCAGCACGGTAAGGTAATCGCGTACATGTCAAGACAATTAAGGTAATATGAAATTCGATATCCCCGCTCATGAGCTTAGGCTCGTGGCAATAGTTTACCCTAAAGATTGGAGGCACTACTTGTATGGAGAGAAGTGCGAGAATTACCTAAGCCATAAGTGCTCTAGTACATTTTCACGTAGAAAGAGCTCAACATATGCCAGAGGAGGCAGTTAGAGCTAATCAAGAATAATGATTGGGAGATTCTTTAGCATGCGGGGAAAGCCAATATGGTGGCTGATGCCCTTAGTAAAAAGGAGAGACTCAAGATGATAATGTCTTTTGGAGAGTTTATAAGAGATTTTGAGAAAATGGAAATAGAAGTGAAGGTAACCGGAGCCGGTACCGAAAAGCTGTTTGAGATTGCAATACAGCCCGAATTATTGGAAAAGATCATATTGTGCCAGAAAAAGTTATGAATGAATGCAGAGAGCCAACAATTAGATAAAAGATTAATATCGAGAAAGATGATAAGGGAATAATGAGGTATTCCTATAGAATTTGGGTTCCGAAAGTTCAAGAGCGTAAGGATGAGAACTTAGATGAGAGCCATAGTTTGAGGAATAAGATTTAGAGCAAACCCTGAACGAGATAGTCAGGGAGGTCGCCATCAAGATAGAAGGAACCCATGACATAATGGAGTGGAAAATGAGGATTTTAAATTAAAAGATGACCCCAATTATGGGGAGTAGGATGAAACATTTCATACTAAGGAAACAGAAAGTCGAGTAAGGAAAGGAGACCCGAGACGGTACTCCTATACGGCAATTCATGGACCTGTCTAAAGAGAACTTAGACTATTCTCCCCAACCACCACCCTAAGGAGACAGTGCGGTGGGAAATTCTTTCATGACCTTTAAGTCGCTAAGCTCTCAGAGTTCCAAGGAACAAGCTGACCCAGTCGAGGCAAGAGCCTGGCTAAAGAAAATAGATGAATCATTTGAGACTCTAAATGATTGACGAACCACAAAAGACTGTTTTGTCACTTACCCTCCTAAGAGAGAGACCACCCGTTGGTGAAAGACCAAGAAAGGCACGGAGCCAGAGGTTAGAATAAACTGATTTAAGTCCAGTCAATTGTTTTCGGGAAAGTAATTCCCAAAGATAAGGAAATAGTGTAAAAGCTTTAGAGCCAGAACAAAGGCAGACAAGTATGATAAATTATGAATCTAAGTTGTAAAAGTTGTCAAGATTCGTTCTGAGGACACGAATCCAGAATGACGGGATGTTTGAAATCAATGCTTATATTGTGATTGATTTGTGAAATAATGATAAGAGAAAGGAAAATAAAAAGAAACTGAAGTGGAAAGGAATATAAAGGCGATAGAGTTTGAGGAATGATAAGGGAGTTGGGTATGAGGAAACCCTAAAGACTCATAGCAATAGAAATAGAAAAGTATGTAATCGTCAGGATGATGATCCACCATGAGTTAAAATTGATGGTTGAAGGCATAAGAGATACATATATTGTACCCCCTTTAAGTTGGGAGGATTCGAGGAAACCTTGAGATAGTTCGAAGGATAAATATGGAGATACGGATAGACTGAGGAGACAAGAAAGTAAGAAATCAGGAAAAATTGGATGAAGGAAGTGACCTTCAATAATGTGAAATGTAAGACCGGTGGCTCGATACCCAGAAAGGGAGACGCCAGGTATGGGAGGTATCCCAACATTGAGGTGACTGTTGAGATAAACAACAAAAGTAAATAAGGAATTATTAAGAAGAAGTTCACGTTGAACATGACCAATATCTTCCAGAACATCCCTGTTATCATTACCAAATCAGGAAAGAAAAGCGGATGACCATTGTTATCTTTTGGAGGCCATATGGATTGACCTCAATTTGAATAAGGATGCTATTATGAAGTTAGGTATAGACTATCGAGGTGGGAATGATGAATAAGATAATCTATCAAGGATATATGACTTGATTTATCCATGGGAGGACGCAGGTACCTTTTAAAGGTGGAATTAAGGATAGAACATTAGTAACTTAAAATGAATCCTAGGGGACTGCATAAAGGTTGGCATGTCACCCTTAATAGGGACAGTATGAGTTTTGACAGTATGATTGGGAAAGGGTTAAGGTAACAACAACCTTTAAGAATCAGTGGAGAAATTTTTCAGAAGAATATAGACAATGGTTCTAGTATTAGTAACTGGTATTGTGATATGCCCTGTATCTAGGGAATACAGGAGGAACGATTGAAGGATAACCTTAGAGGTTTTACAAGGAAAAAGGTAATATTCAAAATTCTCAAGAATAGAAATGTTGATAAAGGAAATATGACGTAATTATAATGTTGCCAAGTGAGGCACGTGCTAAACCACGAGAAAGTTTGGATCGAACCAGTAAAGGTCGAAATTGTTCAGGGCAATTAGGACCTAAGACAAAAGATGTTCTAAGTACGATCGAGAGTCAGTCGCGACAGTGATTAACCTCTAAAGACTGAGGCAATAACTTATGGAAAAATGGTGATTTTTTTTTACTCATCAGATTTTTAAGGAAAGCATTTTCACATAAGTTGTGATTGAAATAAGGTAGAAATTTATTGGAGGTGGTTAATGTGACATTGACTGTAAGGAAATTTTACTATCAGGAAAGAGGTGGCCGACACTTTAAAGGTAAGTGGATAATTATAGGCGCGTGTGCCAAAAGAATACAGTGATGATGGTTAAAAATGTGAAGGTTGAATTATGGTTTGGAAGATTGACATTCCTTCTGATGACTGTGCAATACCCAACCGTAATAGTAGTTGGTAAAGGTTTAATTCGTGTAATCGCCATGAACGGGCTATCTATCTTATAAGGTCCTATCTTGAGATAAGCCAGAACCATGTTTCAAAAAGGACTAGATGAACCCTTGAGTTAATTCTTCTATTTAGGGCGTATGATTAAGAATGGTATTAACCTGCTATCGTTGCTTCGATTGAAACTCTTCTGCACTTTTATTTGCTTCATGTCATGTATGTATATCAGGATCAGGAGTGTTCTTCATGAATCAGGAGTGGTGATTATGTTACCTCCTTAGAATGATTTGATACGACATGGATAGACTCCGTATGGTTAGCTATTAAGAATTCATGGAAAATGAATGACTACAGTAGGTCAGTGGTGGACCATAGTAAGGCAGCAATGATTCTGTGAGTAATGAGCTGATTACAACCGTGAGAGTTGTATTGGAATGGGTGTTGAGATTGCGTACCACTAATCGGGTCGTGGTAGTGTATAAGTTATCATTGATAGACTAATTAAGTAGAGTATCTACCTAGTGAATAATTATTCTTCCTTATCAATAGAGAGTCGTATTATTATACGAGGAAGGTTGCGGTGCAAGCATAGAATTCTAGTAACGATGATGTATAGAATGAGATCCCAGATTCGATTTTCGATGTCGAGGGAGTTTCAAAGGTGATTATGTATAAGCTCAAGGAAGAGTGTGGGTCCATAGAATGATGGACGGGATAGCGAAAATATTTAGGCATGGGAAATACGAGGCTATAATGCTTGATGCTGATATAAATACGTATATGTTTTGTTCTCCTATGACAAACCTCTATAGTTCAGAGGTAGGTTCCAAGCCAGATATTTTGTGGCAGTATATTTTTTTCATATATACAATTCTCTTCAGTTCGTTCTTTTCTCTTCTTTTCATTTCATGTAAGCTGAGAAGAACAACCCTTCCAAAAGGGGAGGTATTGCCGAATGACTATCTATCTGTGTGATAGAAGCCGAGTAGGATATCAGCTATTATTTAATTGCTTGTCAAGTACTAAAGGCTGGCCACCTTCTGTACTAACTTTGCAATATAACAAGTGTTCATGATCATAGTGATCTCTCAACAAATTCCTTTACTTCTATTTGATTGATCAAATTTTGGAAAATAGAAACAACTGAAAAAGGAGTAATAAAGTGGTGGTAGTATGCGGAATGGGAACACATTCGTGATACTAAGGTTGACGTGGTTATTAAAAGGTTATAGAACGCTAACGAGCAAAAGTATAACCAGTATAATATTAGGAACGGAAGGTAGTAGCGATTACGAACTGGAAAAGAATGGGTATTGAGAAGCAGAAGCTCTAATGCTAAAAGCAATAACGAGAGTCTGTGCAATAGACTTGAAAGAATTTGGAATGATCACTTAATTCGGATTGAGTTATCTTACGACAATAGATCATATGTCATTATCGAGATGTCGCCTAATGAGATCCTTGAGGGAAGACAATGTCGATCTCCCTTATGTTAGGATGAAGTTGTAGAGCGCAAGATGCTCGGACCCGCAGTAGTCCAAAGGACCAAGGATATGATAGATCTAATCAGAGGACGGCTGGTAGTAGCCCAAGATGGACATGATAAGTATGTTGATTTGACACGAAAGGATAAAGAGTATGAAATAGGGGACCTAGTAATGATATAGGTATCCCTTGGAAAGGATTGATGAGGTTCGGAAAGAAAGGAAAGCTAAGTCTACAATTTGTTGGACCCTTGGATATATTAAGACGTTTGGGAAGTTAGCTTACGAGCTAGCCCTACCCCCTAATTTGCAACAAGTTCATAATGTGTTCCATGTGTCAATGCTAAGGAGGTATCATCGGGATGCCAGGCACATAGTGGAGTACGAGCAGGTGGATATGCAGCCAGATCTAACTTACGTGGAGAAGCCAGTAAGGATTATGGATAAGAAGGAGCAGGTGCTTCGGAACAAAGTGATCAAGCTAGTCAGAGTACTATGGCAGAATCATAATGTGGAAGAATCAACTTGGGAACTAGAGAGCACAATGCTAGAAAAGTACCCCCATTTGTTTTCTGTTTGATTCCGGGACGGAATCCTTTTAAGGAGGGGAGACTGTAATAACCCCAAAATTTTCAACTTTTTGTAACCCTTGTGAATAGTGTTTTAGCTAAATGAGAAAACTTTTCACGCCACACTATGTAGGGGTTCTGTTATGGATATTCTGGGGTATTATTAGTACTCTATGAAGTATATAAGTGTATGTAAAGATCGTCAGAATCCAATTCCGAACACTTTGGTTTTTCCCGGAAATCCACAAGATACGGAGAGAATTGAGTATAAGGTAACAGGATAAAAAGGATTTAAATTAAAGGATTATAATAGAGGATCATAAAAAGGAATATAATGTATTGAGAAAGGTTAAGGGAACCTAGGTAATAAGATCCCGGGTATGATCCTTCAAACGATAAACGAGAACGAAAGTTAAGCGAACCGTATAACAGATCAGCGGTCATTAGGCAAACGATTAGGAAGTTAATCAAAGGGATTAGTGGGAATGATGTCGTCCAACCAATAGAAAGAGGACAAGGAAGGGAGGATGACATCATGAGGATGACATAGGCATGACATGGGAAGGAAGGAGGTGTGGTGGCTTTGTAACCACACAAATTCAAGGGCAAAAAGGTAATTGACTAAAGCAAGCACAAAAACCAAGCAACCAAGCCAAGCAAAAATCATTTCATCAAAAAATCAAAAAGCAACCAAGGCTTTGTTCTTGAAGCTCTCGGCTTTTTACTATTCATAAGGCAAGAATTTTCAAAAATTCAAGATCCAAGCTTCCTAAATTGGTGAGTAAATTCCCTAATCATCTTCATGCTTAGTTAGGGCTATACCATGAGTTTAAGCCATCAATTCCTTCTCAATCTTCTTCATTTAATCAAAGAAGAAGACTATGAATAGTGTTTTCAAGTTTTTTAACTTGAAGTTTTATTGTTTTTCTTGAAGATCCAAGCTTTCCTAAGACTTCTCAAAGCTTCTTAAGGCTTCCTAGCTCATCCCACCACTTCAAGGAAGGTATACCATCTCCAAACCCTAGATTCCTATATATTATAAGATGATTTTTATTAGTAGGATGATATTGTAGCTTGTTGTTGTGATTTAGAGTTTGGGATTTGGAATGGTAGTGAAATGGAATGGTAAATGTTGTGGTTTTGATTAAAAGAACTTAAGTATGATTAAAGTTAAGTTTAGGCATAAGTATGATGATTAAATTGAATTGGTTGGGGTTGTTATGATGTGATAAGGATGGATTTTGGTTGTATGTTGGATTTGAGGTTGATTTGGAATGGGTTTGAATGGTTTAAAATATTGGAAATCGCGTAAACATAGCCGTCGTAACGTCCGATTTTCTTTGGACTGTTTTTGTGCATAGCATTAGGACCCGAGAACCCCCTGCTAGATTATGACCACTGCCATGTTTAGATAGCTCATGTTACGAGCTTCGTTTTGATATGTAGTTCGTTCGATTCCGATGCACGGTTTAGGAGAAACGACCGTTTCAAGTAACGGCGTTTCGCGAACGAAACTTTTCCCCTCGCCTTACTTTGAAACATAGGTTAAAGACCAATAAGGGTTAATTAATGTATGAAACATTTATGGTAAGTGTGTTAGGCAGTTGGTAAGACACTCGCGAAGGAATCGCTTTAAAACTCGTAAAGGTTAAATTATTAAAAATGGTGGAGCCGAGGGTACCCAAGTGACTTAAGCGAATCAGTGAGCGCAAAACAAGCGTTAGAGCCTAAGTTAGTTAAAATATAGATTTACAAGTGATTTTGGTTTAATCCCAACTTACTTGTTGTTATAGGTTACCAAACTCGTCCAGAGCCATTCGTAACCCCCAGTCGCTCAGGCAAGTATTCTATCCGTTATACTGTTGTTGTGATGTATACATTTGTATATGCATGATCTTGCGATAAATGCATGTTGGTTATTTAGCAAATTCTTGCGATATATTGTAGCATGTGATATGGTATATATGCATGCCTGTTTCATATTCTTGAAATATATATCTGTTGGTTCAGTTGATAATACCTATGCTAGAGGATAGCGGTAACTTGCATATACCCTTAGTATAGGGACCCAAAGGTGAAAATATTTTCTAAAACCGGGAGTCGAGGATCCCGAGTAGATTTTGTATATATGGATATGGATATATATATATATTTATATATATATATATGGTCATAGTTTACAAAACTATTAATCGAATAAGGTTTATTCGATAACTTTAACTTTATTTTATTATTGAATATTATTTCGAATATTATTCGATGGCGTATGACTCCTTTTATTTATTTATTTGAATATTATTTGAATATTCATTTGAAGGCTTATGACTCAGTTTATATTATTTAATGAATATTATTTGAATATTCATTTGAGGATCTATGACTCCGATTATTTGCTGAGGTATATTCTTTATTTTATTAAAGAATAAGGTGTTAATAATCAAACTTATTTTCGACTATTCAAATAAAGATAATACTTTCATATAAGTATATCTTTGGTTATTTAATACTCGTTTCAAGTATAAGTTTTAATACTTCTACTTCAATTATTTTTATAAAGATTATTCTTTATGGGAATATTATTAAATAATAATATTTAGTCATTTTCTAAATATTCTGGGGACTGATTTACTTCATTAAATCAGCTTTACTCCAAACACTCTTTAAAGTGTTTTCGAGTCTTCAAAATGATTTTTAAAGTCAGAGCGGATCCCAAAACTCATTTTTATATTTAAGATCTTCCTTTTTAAGGGGATTTAAATACTCGCTCAAAACCTGGGGAATCCGGCTCTGTGGTGTATTTTATATTCGCAACAAGGTTGCAGTTTTGGTAAATGAATTGATTACTTACCCAACGTTCGGGAAGTAAGTCCATCTATTGAGTCGGCATAAGCAACATGGGCTCAGTGGGCGTCCATGATAGTGTAAGTGGCTCAGTGGGAGTCCATCAAATGCATAAGTGGCTGAGTGGCAGTCCAGCATAGGTCCTAATGCGGCCAGGGTGATGACCAGTGGGGAATTCGTCCATCTACTAGTAGAAAAGGTTACTAATGGGTATCTTTGCCTGATCAGCAAGATATCTGGTTTATGCCAAAATTCTTTTCCTTTCCAAAATTCATTGGATGTTTCAAACTCTGTTCATACTTTACATAACAGAGGTTCCAGGAAATGTTTTAGAGATATATATATGTGGATATATATATATATCGGGACTAAATAAAGTATCTCATAACTTTTTCATTCAATAATATTTCAAAGATTGAATCTATTCAAATCTTGTCTTGTAGTCTCATCTATGTGATGAACTTTTGAAACTGGTTATAACTTGAACGGTGGTAGTTCAAGTAGTATTGGGAAAGATATAAGTATATTGGGGTATTTGGTAACCTCATCTTTTAAACTTATATCTAATTAATAATTGTCTTATGAATGACAAAGATTTTCAGAAAAACGTTGAAACAAGGTTAGATATATGAGATCACCTTGCAACGATATTTTTTTATACAGTTATACACTGGGACTTTGTGTATATTATGCGTGGAAAAGGACTTCCAATATTTTGAAAAGTATATATGTATATATACTGAATATTTTGCGACTTCATCGCATTAAGATATCAAACTTGGTTCATTTCTTTTGACCAAGACTTTCATGAGTATTATGAGTAGGCCCATATATTGTAAATCATTATACATATTATTTTGGTGGGCTTGCTGCTCACCCTTGCTTTCTTCTTTCATCACACAACATCAGATAGATAAGATGAACAGGACCAAGCTCCCAATTCGCAAGCGGATAGGAAACGTTCCGCAGCTTTCCGGAAGCGTTCAGGCCGCTGTAGCTGAGGTAGAAATTACCAATAGGCTAAGTTTTCAACTAGTAATGTACCAGACTTATGTATATTATGAATTGCAATAATGGCAAAGAAATGTAAATTTATTCAGAAACCTTTTTAAGGTGTATTGACTTAATTGTGGAATAAAACGACTTGTGATTATTTTTGGATATTCATCTCTGAGACTATAACTTGTGGTGTGTGTGTGTATATTGTGGGGTCACAGTAAAGAGTAGTTGATTGTTTATTAAGATTGGGTGTTGTTAAGGGAAGTGGAACTCGTGACGACCCGGATCCCCGACCCCGGATCTGGGGGTGTTACAAAACACCTTGGTAGATTTTACTTAGTGAAAAATGTAGCACTCGACGTATAAGGATTATAGTCCCGACGGATAACTCAATATAGTCCCGACGGATGATTTATTATCCATCGAGTGAGTAGCTTATATAACAATAAGTCTGTAGCACATTTCTACATACACATTGTTTAGATTCTGTAGTAGTACTCAAGTCATGTTGACTTTAACTAGATATGCAGAATAGGTTGATTAATTGTACATAGATGATGTCTTGTAATTCTGTATAAATGAAATGAAGTCAAGTTCCAGATTGCTACCCGACGGAAAAACAACAATGCCATTCGACGGATGATCAACAAGACAACCCGACGGATGATGATGAACTCGATGGATGATCCCGAACCTGACGGATAAGAATTCAAACATCTGTTGACAGTGATAACACAGTCACATGCGTCGAGTGTATATAAATGGAATGTGGAAGCCTATTAAACTGGGTTTTAGAGAACAAAGAAGCATTGCCATTTTTATGCTATTATGAAGATATTCAAAGATGTTGGAATAGAGTAATGAAGTAGCATAGTATTAGACTTGATAGTTTTTGTTTTATTATCTTGTCTTATTGCTTTGTAATCTTGGTGATATATATAAACCAAGAAGTAGCAAATAGAACAACTAACTAAGCAACCAAGAGAGAAACATTTGTAAGCTATATTCTTAGCATTTCTTTACAATCTTAGTTGTTGACAATTTGTAAGCAGCTGTTAGCTAATTGCTACATAGAGTTCTCTTGATATATTATATATCTCTGGTGGATACATTCAAATCCACCAGAAAGTTTTTAAAGACTTGTGTTTTTAATTACTTATGTTTTGATTCATTTCAAGTTATAATTCCGCACTCTGCAAATCAATTCACACTGATATATATATATATATATATATATATATATTTAAGTTAGAATAATTTTATTTGTGAACAAGTTTCAAGAATTCCATTCAACCCCCCTTCTGTAATTCTTGTTGCATCGTTAAGGGACTAACAATTGGTATCAGAGCAAGCTTTTGATAAACAAAGAGTTTAAAGATCACAACAAAACAGCAAGATGAACAAAAAGGATGTTGGAGTGAAGATTCCTTGTTTGGATAAAGATAATTACCATCACTAGAAGGTAAAGATGCATCTTCATTTACTTTCTCAAGATGAGGCCTATGTAGATTGCATCGAAAGAGGCCCCCATGTACCAATGAGAGCTGCAACTGGAAATTAGCCATCTGACCCCAAGCCAAGGCATGAATGGTCTGATCCTGATATTGAACAAGTCAGGAAAGATAAGAAGGCCATGAATATCCTGTTCAATGGAGTTGATGGTGATATGTTTGACAACATCATCAATTGCAAAACTGTCAAGGATGTTTGGGATAAAATACAGATTATCTGTGATGGCACTGAGGAAGTTAGAGAAAATAAGATGCAGCTACTGATTCAGCAATATGAGCATTTTCATAGTGAAGAAAGTGAGTCTCTCAATGACATTTTTAGTAGGTTTCAAAAACTACTAAATGCTCTGAAGTTGCAAGGAAGGGTCTATCAGATAAAAGACTCCAATCTGAAGTTCCTTAGATCTCTTCCAAAGGAATGGAAACCTATGACAGTCTCATTGAGAAATTCTCAGGATTACAAGGAGTTTACTTTGGAGAGATTGTATGGCATCCTGAAAACCTATGAGCTTGAAATAGAGCAAGAGAGAGTATGGAAAGAGGAAAGAAGAAAGGAGGATCCATTGCACTAGTTGTTGAGTTAGAAAAAGAGAAGGAGATGAAGATGGAAGCTGTTGAATCAACTTCAAAGGTCTGTGAAAATAAGGGCAAGGGGCTGGCAACATAAAATAAAGATTCTTTGAGCCAATATGACATGGAAGATATTGATGAACATCTAGCATTTCTTTCCAGAAGATTTGCCAAGCTCAAGTTCAAGAAGAACTTTGGAGCAGCTAAGCCAAATAGAAACATGGTGGATAAATCAAAATTCAAGTGTTTCAAATATGGCTTGGCAGGGCACTTTTCCAGTGAGTGTAGAAAGTCAGATTCCAACAAAAAGAAGTTTGAGCCTGTGGATTATAGACAGAAATACTTTGAGCTGCTCAAACAAAAGGAAAGGGCTTTCATTACACAAGAAAATGACTGGGCTGCAGATGGTCTGGATGAGGATGAGGATGTCAGCTATGTAATTCTAGCCCTAATGGCCAAGTCTGATGAAACAGAGACAAGTTGTTCAAGTAATCAAGTAATCAACACTAATCTTGCACATTTATCTAAAACTGAGTGTAATGATGCTAAATGACATGTCTACAGAATTATATCATTTGTGTGTTACACTTAAGTCTCTCACTAAAGAAAATGCTAAAATCAAAGAAAACAATTTGTTTTTAAGTGAGAGGAATAATGTGCTAGAGTGTCAGTTTATTGAATTTGAAAAATTAAGAATTGAGTGAAAATTTGCTAAGGATGAATTAACTGAGTCCTTGAAGAAAGAAGAGATCTTGAAGAAGCAGCTTGAACGTGAACAGGAGGTGATTAAGGCATGGAAAACATCTAGAGATGTTCATGCTCAAATCACCAAAGTTCAAGGGATTGAGTCCTTTTGTGATGCAGCCTGGAAGAAGAACAAGGAGAAGCTGGAATCCAATTTGGTGAAAGGATTGCTAATAGATGTAGACTCGACGGATGATGAGGGTCATCCGTCGAATAGCAAAAAGGGTTATCCGCCGAGTGACATAAATCCTCATCCGTCGACTGTGAGCAAGCCTGTAAGTAAAGCCAAGCTTGTCAAGTTAAATGAGAGATATGGATCAGTTTCCAAGAATTTTGTTCCAGGAGAATCTAGTCAAGTGAAGAAGGAGAAGAAGGCTAATATTGGTCATATGACTGTCAAGCAATTGAGTGCCAGACTTGAAAAGATTGAGGTTAAAATAGAGGCTAAAAAGAAAAATTATAGAAATGGTAAAGTAGGGATTAACAAACACAATAACTACACACCTGATAAATATGCTCCTAGAAAAATCTGTGTCAAGTGTGGTAGTGTAAATCATTTGTCTGTTAATTGCAAATCTGCCATGCCTACTTCCATATATGTGCCACCTTACTTTCCCAACATGAATGCCATGCCTCCTATGCCTATGAATGCTATGTCGATACAGAATATGAATGCACAGTTTGCTAATATGCCATTTGCACCTAATCCTTATTATGATGCATTTAGTATGCCACAAATTCCATTTAGCATGCTTTACTGGAATAACATGTTCACTAATAGCATGTCATTTCCTGTTAATCATAATATGCATGATAATTCTGCTATAATGAATGGTTTCAAAGGTTCAACTCAAATGATTAAGGATGAATCTGATATCCCCAAGTCAAATGAGATCAAACCTAAGAAACAGAAAAAGAAAGCTAACAAGGCAGGACCCAAGAAAACTTGGGTATTAAAATCAACTTGATTTGATTTTGATGTGTACATGGAAACAGAAAGAATCCATGGTACTTGGATAGTGGTTGTTCAAGACATATGACTGGTGATTCTACCCTGCTCACAGAGTTCAAGGAGAGAGCTGGCCCTAGTATTACTCTTGGAGATGACAACAAGGGTTATACTGTGGGATATGGCTTGATTTCAAAAGACAATGTCATCATTGAGGAAGTTGCCTTAGTGGATGGTCTCAAGCATAATTTGCTGAGTATCGGCCAGCTTTATGATAAAGGCAATTCAGTAACCTTCAACTCAGAAGCCTGTGTTGTGACTAACAAGAGGAGAAACAAAGTGGTTCTCACTGGTGTGAGAAAAGGAAATGTGTACCTAGATGACTTCAACCCATCAAATACCGAATCTGTTACTTGTCTTCTCAACAAAGCAAGTTAGGATGAAAGTTGGTTATGGCACAAGAAGCTATCCCATTTAAACTTCAAGACCATGAATGAACTAGTAAAGAAAGAACTGGTTAGAGGTATTCCTCAAGTGGATTTTTCTAAGGATGGATTATGTGATGCCTGTCAAAAAGGAAAGCAGATCAAAGCATCATTCAGGAAGAAGCTTGATTCAATAATTGAAGAACCTTTACAACTGCTACATATGGATTTGTTTGGACCAGTCAATGTGTTGTCCATTTCAAGGAAAAGATTTTTCCTAGTAATTGTAGATGATTCCTCAAAGTTCTCTTGGACATATTTCCTAAAGTCTAAAGATGAGGCTAGTGAAATCATCATCAATCACATAAGGCAAGTCAATAATCATCCTGATTTCAAAGTGAGAAGAATCAGGAGTGATAATGGAACTGAGTTCAAGAATTCTGTCATGAGAGCATTTTGTGAAGAAAATGGAATTTTGCATGAGTTTTCAGTAGCAAGAACTCCACAACAGAATGGAGTAGTGGAAAGGAAGAACATATCACTTATTGAAGCTTCCAGGACAATGCTCGAAGAATCTAAATTACCAACATATTTCCGGGCGAAAGCTATAAATACTGCATGCTACACTCAGAATATTTCTCTGATTAATCAAGCAAAATGCATGACTCCCTATAAATTGTTCAAGAACAATTAAGCCAACTCTAAATTTTCTTCATGTCTTTGGCTGCAAATGTTATATCTTGAGAAATCAAACTGATCAGAATGGGAAGTTTGATGCTAAAGCAGATGAAGGAATTTTTGTTGGATATGCTGTGGGTAAAGCATATAGAGTCTACAATCTAAGAACCAACATTGTTGTGGAATCAATACATGTTGTGTTTGATGATAAAAAGATTGAAGGACTGCGAGATGGAGACTACCATGAGAGCCTCAAATTTGACAATGTAGAGACGGTTAGTGATGACAGTGACGATGAAAGTGATCAAGAAACAATATCAAAGGATAATACAGAAAAATCTACTACCAATGAAGCACAAAATTCAACATCTGTCGAGTTGCATAATACTTCATCCGTCGGGAGACAATCTGCCTTATCCGTCGGAAGGCAACCTGCTTCATCCGTCGGTACTCAAGATTCACCATCCGTCGGGTTATCAAAAGGAGCTGGGAGTCAGGATAGATCACTTACAGAAAGCTCCCCTTTCTCAATCAAAGATCCATTAACTTAGGGGGAGTTTCTAACAATCAAAACTGAATCACACATCAAGACAATAATGAGGCCTCTTCATCTAGAGCTAACCTACCTCAATAAAGAAAATGGACAAAGGATCACCCCTTTGAGCTCATCATTGGTGATGTATCTTCAAGAGTTCAAACAAGGAGAGCAACTCAAGAAGAATGTCTATACAACAGCTTTCTTTCAAAGGAAGAACCAAAGAAGGTAGAAGAAGCTTTGTTGGATCCTGATTGGATTTTAGCTATGCACGAGGAGCTAAACCAATTTGAGAGGAATAAGGTATGGAAGCTGGTGCCCAAGCCTAGAGGAAAGAATCCAATTGACACCAAATGGGTATTCAGAAACAAGATGGATGAAAATGGCATAGTAGTCAGGAACAAAGCTAGATTGGTTGCTAAGGGCTATTGTCAACAAGAAGGAATAGATTTTGATGAAACATTTGCTCCTGTTGCAAGACTTGAAGCTATCAGAATCTTCTTAGCCTATGCAGCCCATGCCAATTTCAAGGTCTATCAAATGGATGTCAAAAGTGCCTTTCTGAATGGAGACTTGGAGGAGGAAGTCTATGTTAGTCAGCCTCCTAGTTTTGAAGATCCAAATTTTCCAGAATATGTTTACTATCTTTTGAAAGCACTTTATGGACTGAAGCAAGCACCTAGAGCCTGGTATGACACTTTATCAAAGTTCCTTTTGGAAAATCACTTCACAAGAGGTACTGTAGATAAAACTTTATTTTTTAGAAATGTTAATGGCTCTACTATACTTGTTCAAATTTATGTAGATGACATTATTTTTGGCTCTACAGATGAAAAGCTTTGCAAAAAGTTTGCCAAATTGATGCAAAGTAAGTATGAAAAGAGTATGATGGGAGCACTAACTTACTTTCTTGGTTTGCAAGTTAAGCAAGTTAGTGATGGTATATTCATTAGTCAAACTAAATACATTTATGATCTTTTAAAGAAGTTTGATCTAATGGATTGCACATCTGCAAAAACTCCCATGGCCACTGCAACTAAGTTTGAATTAAACACTACTGAAAAGTCTGTGGATATTTCAAGTTATAGGGGCATGATTGGCTCACTTCTGTACTTAACAGCTAGTAGGCCAGATATAATGTTTGCTACATGTTTATGTGCTAGATTTCAGGCTGATCCTAGAGAATCTCACTTAGTAGCTATTAAGAGAATTTTCAGATATCTCAAGGTAACACCAAAACTTGGCATTTGGTACCCTAGAGATTTTGGTTTTGATCTAACTGGTTATTCAGATGCAGATTATGCAGGTTGTAGAATTGATATAAAAAGTACAAAAGGAACCTGTCAATTTTTAGGAAATAAGCTTGTGTCCTGGTTCAGTAAAAAGCAAAATTCAGTTTCTACCTCTACAACTGAAGCCGAATATATTGCTGCTGGCAGTTGCAGTGCACAGATTTTGTGGATGAAAAATCAATTGCTAGACTATGGTCTACAATTTGAGAGGATTCCTATATTCTGTGATAACACAAGTGCAATTGCCATCACTGAAAATCCAGTACAACATTCAAGGACAAAGCACATAGACATCAAGTACCACTTCATAAGGGAACATGTAATGAATGGTACTGTGGAACTACATTTTATTCCAAGTGAAAAATAGCTTGCAGATATTTTTACCAAGCCACTGGATGAATCCACCTTCTCAAGGTTGGTAAGTGAGTTAGGTATGCTTAATTATTCTTAAAACTTTTCAGATAAATTGCAGGTTGTTTTACAGCCAGAAATTTAATTGATTTTTCAGTCTAAGATGGAATTTTGGCTAAGTCAAAATTTACATCTCGACGGATGATCTTTATCCATCGAGTTTGATCATCCGTCGGAATATTGCTTGTAAATAAAAATCAATTATTCTTCTGGAATATTTTATAACTCGACGGATAACTGTTTATCCTCATCCGTCGAATTGTCTTAATCTTAGCCGTTAATTTCCTGAACATTATCCATCGAGTATACTTACAGTTTGTAAGCATAACACGACGGATAATTGATAGAATTTTTACAGTTTATTTTTAAACGGCTATTTTAGGCAATTTTTATTGGTTACTTTATTTTACTTTATTATTTTTGAAAGTTATTTTTTGATATAGTATAAAAGCTTATTTCATTTCCGTTGCTTTTCTTTTATCATTCTCAAATTATCTGGTCTAACTTCTCTCTTTCTCAAAAGCAATTAGCATCTCTATCTCTGCGAATTCCACTCTCTAACAATGGCACCAGTAGTCAAGATCATGTCACAAAATGGATACATCTATGAGAAGAACAACTACACGGCTCTAGTAAACAAGGGGATTCAACATTCAAGTGACTACCACAAAATGATGGATTTTGTGAAGAACTGCAAACTCAGCTATGCAATGCTAGAATCACCCACCATCTTCTGTGAGGTTGTTGAAGAGATGTGGACTACTGCTTCATACAACTCAACAGATAAGACCATCACACTCACCATTAAAGGTAAGGAATTCTGTATTAATAGTGATGTTATCAAGGCATGTTTCAAGATTCCTGATAATACTGTGACCTCACCACACACAGACACTTATATAGTTAATATGCTTAATTCCATGAACTATGCTCTCTCTACTTCTAAATTAAGTGACATTAGTAGATTGGGTCTTAGGAAGGAATGGAGTTTCATGTGTGATATAGTGACCAAGGTCTTTTCTGGTAAAATTAGTAATTTTGTTCTGTCAATATTTCCATGCTTAACATGCTTTACATGCTAGTTACAGATAAATTCTTCAATTTTAGTGATCTTGTTTTGTTTGAGTTGGGTTTTAAATTAGGAGAGTTAAATAAGAGGGGTAAAAATGTTTATTATGCTAGATTTTTCATGATGTTAGCTAACCACCTCTCTGAGGAAATTGTACTTGAGAACCCAAACAACAATTTAGATTGTTGGGTTCAAGGGAGAAGAATTATTACAGATTTGAACAGGGAAAATCATCATAGAGAAGTGCCACTCTTCTATTTCCCTGTAATAGAAGCACCTCGGGTAAGTGAGGTAAGTTCATCTGTCCTTACTATTCCAACCTCACAAATTTCTTTGAATACCAGTGTAGCAATGGCAACTGTGTCAATGACCTAACAGTTGTCTACCCAAGCTACTAAATCATCAAAAATTTCAAAATCCAAATCAAAGAAAGCCCCCTCTGGTATCTCTAAAAAGATGCCAGTTGTAAAATCTACCAAAACAAAAGAGGGGAGTGTGAAGATGGGTAAGGTAGGTGAGGGACAGGGTGAACATAAAAGAAATCCTAAGAATAATGATGGAGAGTTGAGTGGTTCCCAGCCTAGCCACACTGTAGTTTCCCAACAAACTGTAGTGATTAATAAGGATAAAAGCTCATTTTTAGTTGCACCCTCCCAAAAGGATGTGGCTATTAAACAAAGCTCTCAGCCAAGAGCACAGGCTAAAAGGGTAAGGGACACTAGCTCACCCCAAACTTATGCCAAAAAGAAGAAATCCAAAACCTTTGGGGATGCACAGGGTTCACACACTGTGCAAACTGGTGCTAAAGACACAGTCACTGTACCTTTACAAATTCAGCTTGATGTGGCTCCAATAAATGTGGAGTCACAGCCAAAATCATTAGTTATAGAAGCACCTCAAACACCAAATTATCCCATAAACTCTCTGGAAGTGGACATGATCAACACATCAATTCCTGATTCCCCTTCTTTAACTTTGTTGGGAAGCCAAAATCTATTACAAGTGAGCAACATCTTTTGGATGATTTGTTGGCTCACTTGCCAATTCTTTCAGGAACTGTTGAAACATCTGTGCCCAAAATCTCATCAATCAACATAGGGTCCACAATAATTTCAATTCCAAGTTCATTCATTTCTACTCTCTCGATGGATATTGCTCATCCGTCGAGTAGTGATTGTATCCCGACGGATAAGCTTAACAGCATTTATCCGTCGGATAGTCAAACTGCTAACCCGATGGATATTCCTCATCCGTCGAGTATCTCTGCACAACTTCAAATTTCATCTATTATCTCTAGTGCAGAAGACTTAGTGGTTGTACAGTCACTCTTAGGATTGAGGGAAGAGAGTGTTATGAGTGAGGGTTTGGGTTGCTCCCAGGAAAAAGGAGAGAAAAATAGTGAAAATATGCAATCCATTTCTTCAGGATTGGCAAAAGAGAGTGAGAGGAGTCCCACCTTAGATGGTGAAGGTGAGGGTGTGAGGGTTGGGAAGCCAGGGTGAGACCCTGATGCAACAAAAGAGAGAACAAGAGAGAAATACAGGTACAGGAACTATAAGGATGGATGTCATTTCTAGTGAGTTAATAAATGTCTAGGATGCAGACAGGAAGGGACTATCTCAGCAATCTCAAGCTGTTATAGATTCCACCTCTCTTGATATTGAGACATTTACTCACCCTGTTCCAGCTTATCAACTTCTAGCTGAACAGGGCAATGACAATGCAAAAAGGATGCTCAATTTGGTGCATACCACTCAGTCAATGCTAAGAGCTAAGGATGCCATCACAGCTTTGCCCTCTACAGCTGGTCATGTTGATTATGAGACTGGTGGTTCAGCAGATTTCTTTGGAGATGAAGGTGGAGATAGTGAAGAAGAGCCATTGGACATAGGGGGAGAAGTAGGTTCTAGTTCAAGATCAGGCATGCCATCATGGGCATTTTCAAAATATTGTGATGAACACTACTTCAAG
This sequence comes from Apium graveolens, assembly GCF_009905375.1. Lineage (NCBI taxonomy): Eukaryota > Viridiplantae > Streptophyta > Magnoliopsida > Apiales > Apiaceae > Apium > Apium graveolens. The sequence continues at coordinate 192,819,856 of NC_133653.1, forward strand.
ACAACCCTGATTCAACTCATAAATCAGACAAATTCTGCTCTTCAAACCACTACAAATGCCAACACCAAGAAGCTCCTTCAAGCACATCTTGCTTCTCTGCAACTACAACAGATTCAAGGCTTCCAATATGCTAGAGATGTCAACACCATCAAGGGTGATATTGATGAGATGAAAAAGGCTATTTCTGACAAGATAGACTCTAAGCTTCTAGAAGCTACAATACTTGACATCAAGAGACAACTCAGGAAAAATTATGATCTTGCCACAAAGATAGATGCCTTAGATACAAGAATGTCAGGTATGGAAGCATCTCTAACAAACATTCATCTTCATCAAGCTCAACAAACTTGCTTCAGAAACTGGTGGATGCATAAACTTCCTTCTCTACTCAACTTGATGATAACAAAAAGGGGGAGAAAGGACCAAGTGTGGGGGAGAATCTTCAAATTCAAATCAGTAAAGTAATTGTGCCTACAATTGCTTTCACTAAGCCACCAGTAACAGAAAGTATTGATCTGATCAATGAAGCAACATCCAATTTAAGAGAAGCTGAAAAGGAGCAGTTGAAGCCAATCAACTGGGAGAAAATTGATGAGGACATACAAAAGAAGTTTGGGCTAGTAAAAAAGCCAGTAAAGTCAGTCATTCATCACTCTCAAGTCAAGCAGATCTCTGTGAATGAAATGAACATGAACTATCTGGAAAGAGGACAGCCATCCTGCATCAAATCTCCAAAGGCTGAAATAATTCTGAAGCCAAGGGTGAACTATCCAAAATCATCATTAAAGAACCCTTTGGATACAGTATATGAGACACCTAATCCTGATGAGAAGAAGCTTCTGTCAAGATTAATTGCCTTTTACAAGGATCCAGCTGATTCAGCCTTAAAAAGGAGAATTGCTAAAGTTTTCAGGAATGGGAAAGAAATTTGTGTGGTGGCTGGACATCCTAAATTTGCTCAAGCAAAGAGAGAAAAAAAGGCAAGATTAAAGAAGGAAAAGAAGCAAGCTATTCTAAATGCCAAAAAGGCTAAGCAAAATAAAGAGCAAGCCGCTATCTTGGCCAAGCTACAAGCTGTGAAACCAACACAACAGATTCCTGCTCAGCCATCTGAAATCACTGAATCTCAAGATCCAAAGAAGCAAGTTGAATCACAACAGAAGAAATCTCAAAGATACAAGGAATGGGCCAAAAGAACCAAAAGGAAATTGAACTTTGTTGGTAAGGAATTGGAGGATCAGTTTCCCAAGGAATCCACTCCAACTACAACTCAAGCATCAAAACCCTCTGTGGTATTTGAAGACATCAAGGTGGTGGATCCTTACAGGAACATTCATGGTGAACCTATTGTGCCTAAGGATGAACCAATAGACTGGGAGAGCCTACCAATTCCTGACTTCAATCTGCCAATCCTTAACAAGCCAAAGAGAACAAAGTCAAGAGCAGTCAAAAAAGTGAAGTTGTCACCTCTCAAATACAAATCTCTAGTCAAAGCTCAATCTAAAGTCAACAAAGGAGATTACATGTACTTGTGTGACATCAAGGAATTCTCTGATCTAAATCTCTATCTAGATGAACTAGAAGAAGTGAGAGGGATTGATGCATACAGAATCTACCTGAAAGGTTAGTCTTCAAGTACAAGGGAGGAAAGGAGATTCAATGGCCACTTCACAGGATCCTTCAAGAAAGCCAAGCTGTACTGATAAAGTTTTATTCATCTTTCAAGAAGAACTTTGGGTTCAATGTAACTGCAAGAAGACTGGTTCTAAAGAAGATTGAAGAACTGAGGAGTATTAGAGCTAAAGATGCACTCCCAAAGACTCTAATTATTCCTTATACAGGGAGAAGAGTGCATCTAAGGCCCTACATAGCTGATGGAGTTCATGGATGACAAAGGAGTTAGAAGATTTTTCAAATTAGAAGACCAATTGAGCATCTCTAGCAATGAGACTCTCTTGGAGATGCAAGAAAAGCTAAATCTCTCAGAATCTGATGAACTGGAATTCCACAGACAGCTCCAAAATCAGATAGAAGAAAACAACATAAAGCTTGGAAAGAGATCCAGACCTTCAAGGAACTAGATAAATCTGCTCAGGCTAGAGGAGCACCTTGAAAATGACTGTGAGCTAAACTTTGTACATTTTGTTAAATGATGCACTTTACAGTTTTATCTACTTACTTTCAAAGTTGTATTTTTAGGGTGTTTTGTTATCATCAAGTTTCTCTTAATTTATGGCTATAATTCCAGTAGACATAAATTGGGGGAGATTGTTGTGTATATGTTGTATACTTGATGATTTCATTAACAAAACACCTTGGTAGATTTTACTTAGTGAAAAATGTAGCACTCGACGGATAAGGATTATAGTCCCGACGGATAACTCAATATAGTCCCGACGGATGATGATTTATTATCCATCGAGTGAGTAGCTTATGTAACAATAAGTCTGTAGCACATTTCTACATACACATTGTTTAGATTCCATAGTAGTACTCAAGTCATGTTGACTTTAACTAGATATGCAGAATAGGTTGATTAATTGTACATAGATGATGTCTTGTAATTCTGCATAAATGAAATGAAGTCAAGTGCCAGATTGCTACCCGACGGATAAACAACAATGCCATTCGATGGATGATCAACAAGATAACACAGCGGATGATCATTAACTCGATGGATGATCCTGAACCCGACGGATAAGAATTCAAACATCTGTTGACAGTGACAACACAGTCACATGCATCGAGTGTATGCAAATGGAATGTGGAAGCCTATTTAACTGGGTTTTAGAGAACAAAGAAGCATTGCCATTTCCAGGCTATTATGAAGTTATTAAAAGATGTTGGAATAGAGTAATGAAGTAGCATAATATTAGACTTGATAGTTTTTATTTTATTATCTTGTCTTATTGCTTTATAATCTTGGTGATATATATAAACCAAGATGTAGCAAATAGAATAACTAACTAAGCAACCAAGAGAGAAACATTTGTAAGCTGTATTCTTAGCATTTCTCTACAATCTTAGTTGTTGACAATTTGTAAGCAGCTGTGAGCTAATTGCTACACAGAGTTCTCTTGATATATTATATATCTCTGGTGGATACATTCAAATCCACCAGAAAGTTTTTAAAAACTTGTGATAGGGAATAAATAAATCCTGATTACGTAGTTAATGTTGTATTAATTACATATGATTTGGGCTGCAAGGCCCAATAAGAAGATGTATGACATTCAGACCAAAAAGGTCAACACATTGATCAAGCCTGATGGACCAGATCAGGTCTGATGGAACAAAGAAGGCCCAAAACCCTGATTATTAATTAATTTCGTAATTAATTAATAAGGGAAAAATCAGCCATTAAGATAAGTCCTGATGGAAATATAAATCCTTGTAGATTGGCCTCCAAGGAACCTCATGGGATAAGAAATCAGCTTCCTACTTCCTAGGACTCCAAAACCCATTCTAATTTAGAGACTTGACCACCAAGTCTCCTATACCAAGTCCAATTCAAGGACTCCCAATATCTATATAAGGGGCCTCACCCCACAAATCAGAACTATGTTTTTTGACTTGATCCTTGGCAATCAGTAAGGTACGTAGGCATCTTATTAAGGCAGATTGAGTCACGAAACACATGAGCAGTCAAATCGAGCCTCGAAGCTCACGTTCCTTAATAATAAATACAACAATTATACATTTTAGTTTTTAATCCATAACAACTTGTGTTTTGATTCATTTCAAGTTATTATTCCGCACTCTACAAATCAATTCACACTGATATATATATTTAAGTTAGAACAATTTTATTTGTGAAAAAGTTTCAAGAATTCCATTCAACCCCCCTTCTATAATTCTTGTTGCATTGTTAAGGGACTAACAGATAGTGATTCTGAAGATGAAGCTGAGATCAACACAAGCAACAGAATGAATGAAGAGTCAAGTGAGCAAGTGAATCATGAGGATGAAAACTCATCTCATATACCTGAATTTGATGGCACAAACTCAGTGGGAGAAAGAAGAGAAAGTTCTGCAAGTCACGCCAATAGTGAAGAAAATACATAAAATTTAAGTCAACAAAATCATACCAGAAAATGGGATAAGAGTCACACAAGAGATGCAATTATTTGTGATCCAAATGCTGGAGTGAGTAATAGAAGTCAAATTGCAAATGGATGTCTACATGCATGATTTCTTTCACAAATTGAGCCTAAGAAAACTGAGGAAGCTCTACTTGATCCTGACTGGATATCTGCCATGCAAGAAGAGATAAATCAATTTGAATGAAACAAAGTTTGGAAGTTGGTTCCTGCCCCAAAGAACAGAAGAATAATTGGAAAAAAGTGGGTGTGCAGGAACAAAATGGATGAAAATGGGATTATAACAAGAAACAAAGCAAGGTTGGTTGCAAAAGGCTACTCACAAGAAGAAGGAATTGATTATGATGAAACATTTGCTCCAACTGCAAGACTTGAAGCAATAAGGATCTTCCTTGCATTTGATGCACACTCAAGTTTTAAAGTATATCAAATAGATATAAAGAGTGCATTCCTTAATGGTGAGTTGGAAGAAGAGGTTTATGTCCAACAACCACCTGGCTTTGAAGATCCATAATTTTCAGATTGTGTTTATCAACTGCTAAAGGCTCTCTATGGATTGAAGTAAGCACCTAGAACTTGGTATGCCACACTGTCAGAATTTCTGCTCAAACATGGATTCACAAGAGGAACAATTGACAAGACTCTATTCTACAAGCAACATGGTGGTGATATGATCCTAGTTCAAATCTATGTGAATGATATCATTTTTGGTTCTACAAATGAAAAATTATGTCAAAGATTTTCAAGACTCATACAGATGAGCATGATGGGAGAATTAAGTTACTTTCTTGGATCTCAAGTCATCCAAAGAAGTGATGGAATCTTCATCAGCCAAACGAAGTATGTTAAAAATTTATTGAAGAAATTTGGAATGATTGATTGTTCACCTGCATCAACACCTATGCCTACAGCTACAAAGTTGGATAAAGATCAGAAAGGAAAAAGTGTAGACATTTCAGGTTATAGAGGAATGATTGGATCTTTGCGGTTCCTAACTGTTAGTAGACCAGACATTATGTTTACAACATGTTTGTGTGCTAGATTTTAATCCAATCCTAAGGAATCACATTTGATGGTTGTGAAAAGGATTTTCAGATACTTAAAGGGAACACCAAACTTAGGACTATGGTATCCTAAGGGAATTGGATTTGAAGCTGGTGGATAAACATATGCATATTTTTATTGGATATAGGGTTGACAGAAAGAGTACTAGTGGAAGCTGTTAATTTCTTGGTCAAAAACTTGTATCTTGGTACAGTAAGAAACAACAATCTGTGTCAACTTCCACAATAGAGACTGAATACATAGCTGTTGGGAGTTGCTGTGCTCAAGTGCTTTGGATTAGAAATCAATTAATGGATTATGGCCCAGTGTTACACAAAATTCCAATTATATGTGACAATACTAGTGCTATATCTGTTTTTGCTAATCCAGTTAATCATTCAAGAACTAAGAAAATTGATATAAGGTACCATTTTATTAGAGAACATGCTGTAAATGGTATTATTGAGCTCATTTTTGTTCCAACGGAAATACAATTAGCTGACATTTTCACTAAACCTTTAGATGAAGCAACTTTCACTAGACTTGTTGGTGAAATTGGAATGTTAAATTCTTCATCCTAAAGGCAAGAACTAAACTAATATGTTGAAGCATATTAATTCCTAATAAATTAAAATTAATTTTATTTAATTGGAAATTAACTGGAATTGATTTAGAAATATTTCAGAATTCTTTATATATTTATTTTTAAAATTTTAAAATTCAACTTGGAATTTTTCAAATTTTAAGAAAAACTTTCTAACTATTATTTTACATTTTCAATATGTAAAATTAATATATATGACATAACTGAAAAGAACAAAAGTATATAGAGAACTGGGTTCTCGATAAGTCTAAATGACTTCTCGATAAGTCATTTTGAGATTTCTCGATAGAGTTCTCGATAAGTCTTTTTGTTGACTTCTCGACAAGCCTCATTATGAGTTCTCGATAAGCCTTGTAGAGATCTCGACATATGTTCATTCATAGAGTTCTCTACAAGTATACATTTTAGACTTCTCGATAACTTAGAATTGAAATAATTTAATTAATAAATTATTTTGGTAAAATACTTTTGATAGAAATTATTCTAATTTTATTTTGATTTATTCAAATATAATTTGGAAAAATTCTGTCTATTCAGGACAAACTGGGTATTTATTTGACATCTCGATAATTCACTTTCTAGTTCTCGATAAGAGTCAAGAAAGTGACATCCTGATATGTATTTATTCATTTACGTGACTTCTCGATAAGCAAATCCCAAACGTTTATTCCTACTTCTTGACAAGCCACTTACCTTTTTCTATAAATACCCAGACATCTCAACATAACCCCTCTTTACGCTTTCGAGATCTCAATTGACCTAGTTTTTGTAAACCTTAACCGCTCTCTCTCATTACGAGCTCTTTCTTTTTCAAATTTCTTACCCACTCAAATTCAAACACTTACAATGGCTGCAAACAATGTTAGAGCTTTCATCCCAAAAGAGGGCACCAACTACTTGGCTTTCACAGATGCTAACCAAGCTCCTGATAGCTTCAAATGTTTTGTGAAGTTTCTTTCAAAGTATTATCTTGCAGGTGCTCTTACTACCAATCAAATCATGTATCTAGATGTACTCAATGACTTCTGGAATTCAGCTGTGGTTAGGACTGTGGTGAAAGAGACTTAAGTTGTGTCATTGGTGGTAAAATGCTCAATCCAGGGCCAATAAGTGGAATTTGATAGAATGATGTCAACAAGGCCATGTGAATCCCTATTGACAACATGGAGGAGGTACCAACCTAACAGGATTTAGCTGAATTTATGGATTTCATAAATTACAGTGAGAAGATCAACCTTGCCAGCTTGAACAAGAAGCATCTAAGGAGGGACTGGTCATTCTTGTTTGACTCATAGTGAGAGCCTTCACCTGCAGGAAGACTGGGTATGACAATATATCCAGTGTGTGTCCAAAAGATGGTGTTCTCCATGGCTCACAACAGGCACATTAATATGGGGACATTTATCCTGGAAGAACCCAACACAAGGCTCACAATGCCTTTGGCCACAAGAGGTAAGGAAATTTTCTTTCCTAGGTTTATTATTTCTACTTTAATTCAGAAATTTGTAGAAATACATTTACTTAATGGTATTGATAGGACTAAAATAGGAAATTGTAAACAAGTGTCCAAAATTTTATTTGTTTCACTTATTACAAAGAATAAGGTACATGTAGGTCTGAGAATCACTAACTTTATGTTAGAAAGATTCAGGACCTACCCATACCCTATGCCTGACATGAGGTCTAGTACTATATCTAATACAATTATGGCTCCTATACCTGTGGAAGTACAAACACGGGAAAACCAAAAGGGGCCTTCCACAACCAAGACCCTTTCTTCATTACTAATAAAATCTAGGAAACCAACCACTTCACCCTCTTTACAGGCTGAGTGAGTAATAAGAAGAGAAAGAAAGCACCCTTAAATGTCATTAATGAGAGTGGTGAGGATCAAACATAAGTAGAATCTACCTTGGTCAAAAAGCCAAAGAAGATAAAGAAAATAGAGCTGACCACTCATGAAGCTACCTCTGTATCCCCCCAAAAGGTTGCAGTTATAAAAGAAGGAATTAAACAAACTCTAGAGGCAACCTCTCAAGAGGGTGTCTCTATTGAACCAAGCACTCTCCCGAGTGTAATCTGTAAAGAGTCTGCACCCTAACTTGAGTATACTCAAGTTGATAAAAAAAGAAATAAGGTTGGCATGCAAAATGAGAGAACATCAATTGAAGCTCCCACATCCATTCAGAGGGAGATGCCAATACTCAGTGCTAACATCACAAATCTCATATCTCAAATTTCTTCTTCATATAATGAAACACTTGAATCCACTTCTCAAGTGTTTCCAAAACCAGGTGACACTGTTCAAGAAACTGTGATCACCACCCAGGAACCATATTTAGATGGTGAGAGGCTACTAGCTGGGGTGGACCTTGATGACACCATCAAAACCACAAGGGTTTCATCAGTTTTAACTGAAGACCCTGTGGACGTTACTCAAGCACCTTTATGTGCTAAACAATCTTCACAAATTGATAGGTTTGAGTGTAGTACTCTTGAGGGGGAGCTATCTAAATCCTCTCCAATTCAATTGGAGGTTCTTTAAGTAGGGACAACTCCCCTAAAAACCCTAACTGAAATTACATTGTCAATTGAAGCTGGGAGTACATTTACCAATGATCCAACTATTGGGGAGTCAAGTCTAGCACATTCAAGTTCCATTTCTTTGCAAGAAGAACAAGGGGTTGAGGCCATATGTAACACCCCCAAATCCGGGGTCGGGGATCCGGGTTGTCACGAGTTCCATTTCCCTTAATAACACCCAATCTTAATAAACAATCAACTACTCCGTACTGTGACCCTACAATAAACACACACATCACAAGCTATAGTCTCAGAGATGAATATCCAAAAATAACACGAGTCATTTTATTCCACAATTATATGCCATTACACCTTAAAAGGGTTTCTGAATAAATTTACATTTCTTTGCCATTATTATAATTCATAAAGATACATAAGTCTGGTACATCAAAAGTTGAAAGCCTAGCCTATTGGAAGTTCCTACCTCAGCTACAGCGACATCAACGCCTATAGGAAACTGCGGAACGTTTCCTATCCGCTCGCGAATTGGGAGTTTGGTCCTGTTCATCTTGTCTATCTGTTATTGTGTGATGAAAGAAGAAAGCAAGGGTGAGCAACAAGCCCACCGAAATAATATGTATAATAATTAACAATATATGAGCATTCTCATAGTACTCATGAAAGTCTTGGTCAAGAAGAAATGAACCAAGTTTGATATCTTAACGCGACCAAGTATATATGTATATATATACTTTTCAAAATCTTCGAAGTCCTCTTCCATGCATAATATACACAGAGTTCCAGTTTATAACTGTATAAAAATATCATTGCAAGATGATCTCATATATCTAACCTTGTCTCAACATTTTTGTGAAAATCTTTGTCATGCATAAGATAATCATTAACCAGGTATAAGTTGAAAAGATGAAGTTACAAGATACTCCAATATACTTATATCATTTCCGAATACTACTTGAACTACCACCGTTCAAGTTATAATTAGTTTCAAAAGTTCATCACATAGAAGAGACTACAAGACAAGATTTGAATAGATTCAATCTTTGAATATCATTATAAATAATGAAGTTACGAGATACTTCATTAAGTCCCGATATATATATACACCTATATATATACATTTCATGCACTCCTTGAAAACCTCTGTTATGAAAATTATAAACAGAGTTGCAATATCCAATGAATTTGGAAAGGAGAAAACCTTGGCATAAACCTGATATCTTGCTGATCAGGCAAAGATACCAATAAATAACCTTTTCTACTAGTAGATGGACGAATTCCCCACTGGTCATCACCCTGGCCGCAATAGGACCTTATGCTGGACTACCACTCAGCCACTTACGCATTTGATGGACTCCCACTGAGCCACTTACATTTTCATGGACGCCCACTGAGCCCATGTTGCTTATGTCGACTCAAATAGATGGACTTACTTCCCGAACGTTGGGTAAGTAATCAATTCATTTATCAAAACAGCAACCTCGTTGCGAATATAAAATACACCACAGAGCCGGATCCCTCAGGTTTTGAGCGAATATTTAAATCCCCTTCGAAAGGAAGATCTTAAATATAAAAATGAGTTTTGAGATCCGCTCTAACTTTTAGAAAATCATTTTGAAGACTCGAAAACATTTTTAAAAATGTTTTGAGTAATGCTGATTTAATAAAATAAATCAGTCCCAATATATTTAGAAAATATCTGAATATTATTGTTTAAATAATATTCCCATAAAGAATAATCTTTATAAAAATAATTGAAGTAGAAGTTTTAAAACTCATACTTGGAATGAATATTAATAACCAAAGATATACTTATACGAAAGTATGATCTTTATTTGAATAATCGAAAATAAGTTTGATTATCGAAACATTATTCTTTAATAAAATAAAAAATATTAATTAGTAAATAAACGGAGTCATAAGTCCTCGAATGAATATTCAACTAATATTCATTAAATAAAATAAAGTTATCGAATAAAACTTATTCGATTAATAGTTTTGAAAACTATATCAATATATATATAAATATATATATATATATATATAATATACTCGGGAACATCGACTCCCGGTTTTAGAAAATGTTCACCTTTGGGTCCCCTATACTAAGGGTATACGCAACTACTGCTTATCTCTAGCATAGTATTATGCAACTGTAAGCATTTGAATCAACAATTAGATATCAAGATTACGAAACAAGCATGCATATATACCATATCAACATGCTTTAATATATCGCAAGATTTGCTAATAACAATCATGCACTTATCACAAGATAATGCATATACATATATACATCACAATAACAGTATAACGGGTAGAAAACTTGCCTGAGAGACTGGGGGTGGTAAAAGGTCTGGGACGAGTCTGGTAACATATAAACAACATATAAGTTGGAATTAAACCAAAGTCGCTTAAGAATCTAGACTTTAACGAATTAGACTCTAACGCTTGCTTTTGCGCTTAACGATTCACTTACGTCGCTCGAGTACCCTCGGCTCAACCATTTTTAATAAATTAACCATTAAGAATTTTAAAGCGATTCTTTCGCGAGTACCTTACCAACTGCCTAATACACTTAACATAATTGTTTCATACCCCAATTAGTCATTTAAAGTCCATAACCAAGGTTTCAAAGTAAGGCGAGAAGTAATGGTTCGGTCGTAAAACGTCGCTACTTAAAACGGTTGTTTCTCCTAAACCGTACATCAGATTCAAGCGAACCACATATCAAAATGAAGCTCGTAACATGAACTATCTAATAATGGCAATGGTCAAAACCTAATATTGAGTTCACGGGTCCTGATTACGGTAAATCGGACATTACGACGGCTATGTTTACGCGATTACCAAGTTTTAAACCACACCAAACAACCACCATTCAACTCACAACGAACAATACAACCAACCCTTATCCAAACCTTACTACATCTGTCCCCAAACCTCAAGATTTTCCAATTTATACAACCCCACACATGAACTACTAGCTATACTTAAGTTTCATTGACTATAAACAAGATTTCAACATCCAAATCACTACAAATCCAATCCAAACTCTAAACACACAAGCATCATGCTTCTCATTTACTATAACCATTAAAACCATCTTAATACTCAAATTAAAGTTAGGGTTTGGAGGTGTTATACCTTCCTTGGAGTGATTAGAGTAGCTAGGAACCCTTAAGAAGCCTTGAGAAGCCTTGAGATAGCTTAGGAATGCTAGGATCTTAAAGGAAATCAAAGAAAATAAAGTTAGTAATCTTGAAAACACTATTCATCATCTTCTTCCTTGATTTATTGGAAGAGATTCATGAAGAAATAGAAGCTTAAACTCCTAAGATATGCTTATCTAATCATAAGGGACCTTGGGTAATTACCTTGCAAATTAACAAAGCTAGAAACTTGATTTTTTTTGGAATTTTTCTCCTTGAAAAAATGAAAAAGCCGTGAGCTATGTGTTCTTGGGAGAGTATTTGCTTTGTTGAATGTTTTTGTGGTGGAAAATGAAGTGAATGGGATGTTTGGATGATTTGTTGGTTGTTTAAAGTGAGTGGAGTATGACTAAGCATGACATCATCTTGGTGACTTCATCTCTTGACACTTGTCATCACTTGGTGGTGGAAGCATCTTCTTATGCTAATCCTTGCTTAATTGTTTGGTTAATGACCGCTTATCTGTTATATAGTTCGCATAATTTTCGTTCTCGTTTATCGTTTGAGGGATCATACCCGGGATCTTATTACTTGGGTTCCCCTAAACCTTTCTCAATATATTATATTTCTTATATGATCCTCTCTTATAATCCTTGAATTTAAATCCTTTTTATCATGTTACCTTATACTCAATTCTTTCGGTATCTGGTGGATTTTTGGGAAAAATCAAAGTGTTCGAATTTGGATTCTGGCGATTTTTACATACACTTATATACCATATAGAGTACTAATAAGATCTCAGAATAACAATAAAAGAACCTCTACAAAGTGTGTTACGAAAAGTCTTCTTATTCAGCATAATCAGCAAAATCACTATTCATAAGGGTTTCAAAAAAATTCCAAAAATTGGGGTTATTACAGTCTCCCCTTCTTAAAAGGATTCCGTCCCGGAATCAGATAGAAAATGAATAGGGATACTCTCTTAGCATTGCACTTTCTAACTCTCGAGTAAATTTTCCCACATTGTGGTCCTACCACCAAACTCTGCCTAGTTTGATAACCCTTCTCCTAAGCACTTGTTCCTTTTCAATCTATAAACCTTCCTGGTTGCTCCATATAGGTTACGCCGGGTTGCATGTCTATGCGCTCATATGCCCCTATTTGTCTGGCATCTGAATTATACTTCCTTAATATTAATACGTGGAACACGTTATGAACTTGCTACATGTTCGGGGGTAGGGCTAGCTCATCTTCTAACTTCCCAATACGTCTTAATACCTCAAAGGGTCCAACAATTCAGGGGCTTAGCTTTCCTTTCTTTCCGAACCTCATCCATCCTTTCCAAGGGAATACTTATAACAACACTAGGTCCCCTACTTCCTATTCCTTGTCCTTTCGTGTCAAATCAACATACTTCGTGTGCCCATCTTGGGCTACTACCAGCCGTCCTCTGATTAAATCTATTATATCCTTGGTCCTTTGGACCACTGCTGGTCTAAACATCTTGCGCTCTGCAACATCATCATATCATAAGGGAGATCGACATTATCTTCCCTCAAGGATCTTATAAGGCGACATCTCGATAATGACATATGATCTATTGTCGTAAGAAAACTCAATCCGTGTTAAGTGACCATTTCAAATTATTTCAAGTCTATTGCACAGACTCTCATCATAGCTTCTAGCATTATAGCTTTTGCTTCTCAATACCCATTCTTTTCCAGTTCGTAGTCATTACTATCTTCCGTACATAATACTATACTGGTTACACTTTTGCTCGTTAGCATTCTATAACCTTTTAATAATTGCGTCAACCTTAGTATCACGAACGCGTTAGATTCGGAATACCACCGTACTGATACTACTCCTTTCTAGCTGCTTCTATCTTTGAAAGCTTGATCCATCTTATAGAACTAAAAGAATTTATTGAGAGATCACTATGATCATAAACACTTGTTATATCGCATAGTTAGTACAGAAGGTGGTCAGCCTTTAGTACTTGACAAGCAACTAAACAACATATGGTATCCTACTAGGCTTCTATCACACAGATAGATATTCATTTGGAAATACCTCCCCTTCTGGAAGGGTTATTCTTCTCAGCTTACATGAAATGAAAAGAAGAGAAAAGAACGAACTGAAGAGAATTGTATATATGTAAAAAATATTGCCATAAAATATCTGGCTTGGAATCTACCACTGAACTATAGAGGTTTGTCATAGGAGAATAAAACATATACGTATTTATATCAACATCAAGTATTATAGCATCGTATTTCACATGCCTAAACATTTTTGCTATTCCGTCCATCATTCTATGGACCCATGCTCTTCCTCGAGCTTATACACAATCACCTTTGAAACTCCCTCAACATCGAAAATCGAATTTGGGATCTCATTCTAGACATCATCGTTACTAGAATTTTATGCTTGCATCGCAACCTTCCTCGTATAGTCCTACGACCCTATATTGATAAGGAGGAATAAATATTCAATAGGTAAATAATCTACTTAATTAGTCTATTCAATGATAACTTATACATCACCACGACCCAATTAGTGGTACTCAATCTCAACATTCATTACAATACAACTCTCACAGTTGTCATTGTCTCATTATTCATAGACTCATTGGAGCATTACTATGGTCCACCACTGACCTACTGTAGTCATTCGCTTTCCATGAAGTCTTAATAGCTAACCATACGGAGTCCATACATATCGTATCGAATTCTTCTAAGGAGGTAACATGATCACCGTTCATGATTCATGAAGAACACTCCTGATCCTGACGTACATTCATGACATGAAGCAGATAAAATGCAGAAGAGTTTTAATGAAAGCAACGATAGTAGGTTAATACCATTCTTAATCATATGTCTATATTAGGAGACATGAAGCTCAAAGGTTCATTTAGTCCTTTTTGAAACATGGTCCTGGCTTATTCTCAAGATAGTTCCTTCTAAGATAGATAGCCCGCTCATGGCGATTACACGAATTAAACCTTTACCAAACTACTATTACGGTTGGGTATTGCACAGTCATCAGAAGGAATGTCAATCTTCCAAACCATAATACAACCTTTACGTCTTCAACCATTATCACTGCATTCCTCTGGCACGAGCGCCTATAATTGCTCTCTTGCACTTAGAGTGTTGGCCACCTCATTGGCCTTTCCTGATAGTAATAGTTCCTTATAATCAATGTCTTTTAACCACCTTCAACTAAATTTTCTACCTCATTTCAATCACTGCTTATGTGAAAATGCTTTTCTTATGTCCTGGTGAGAAAGAAAAAAAATCACCATTTTTCCATAAGTCATTGCCTTAGTCTTTAGATGTGAACATTGTCGCGACTGACTCTCGATCATACTTAGGACGTCTCTTATCATGGGTCCTTCTTGTTTTCACCAATCTTGACCCTCATTGGGTCGATCTATACTTTCTTATGGTTCAACACGTGCCCCACCTGGCATTATTATAATTATGTCATATTTCCTTTATCAAAATTTCTATTCTTGAGAACTTTGAATATTACCTTTTTCCTTGTAAAACCTTTAAGGTTATCCTTGAATCGCTCCTCCTGTATTCCGTAGATATAGGGCATATCAAAATACCATTTACTAATACTAGAACCATTGTCTATGTACTTCTAAAAATTTACTCTACTGATCTTTAAAGGTTGTTGTTACCATAATCCTTTTTAATTTATACTGCCAAAACTCATGATGTCCCTATTAAGGGCGAAATGCCAACCTTTATGCATTCCCCTAGGATTCATCTCAAGTTATCGAGGTTCTATCCTTAATTCCACCTTTAAAAAGGTACATGCATCCTTCCATGGATAAATCAAGTCATATTTCCTTGATAGATTATATTATTCATCATTCCCACCTCGATAGTCTATAACTAATTTAATAATAGCATCTTTATTCAAATTCAGGTCAATCCATATGGCCTCCAAAAGATAACAATGGTTATCCGCTTTTCTCTCCTGATTTGGTAATGATAACATGGATGTTCTGGAAGATATTGGTCGTGTTCAACGTGAAAATATTCTTAATAAATCCTCATGTACTTTTGTTGTTTATCTCAACAGTCATCTCAATGTTGGGATATCTTTCATACCTGACGTCTCCCTTTCTGGGTATCATGCCACCGGTCTTACACTTCACATTCTTGAAGGTCACTTCCTTCATCCAATTTTCCTAATTTCTTATTTTCTTGTCTCCTTAGTCTATCAGCGTCTCATTATTTATCCTTCGAACTATCTCAAGGTTTCCTCGAATACTCTCAACTTAAGGGGATTAATTATACGTATCACTTATGCCTTCAACCTTGAATTTATCTCATGATCAGTCACCATCGCACTGATGATGACACACTTCTTTATATTTATTGCAAGGGTTTCTTAGGGTTTCCCATACCTAACTCCCTTATCACTTCTCAACTCTATTTCCTTTATATCCCTTTATACTCCTTCCCTTTTTAGTCTTTTATTTTCGTTTCCATTACAACCATTACATGAACCAACACAACATAAGCATTGATTTCAAACATCCCGTGATTCTAGATTCGTGTCCTCAGAACGAATCTTGACAACTTTTACAACTTAGATTCATAATTCATCATACTCATCCGCTTTTGTTCTAGCTCCAAAGCTTTTACACTATCTCCTTATCATTGGGAATTACTTTCCCGAAAACCATTGACTGAACTTTAATCAGTTTATCATAACCTCTGGCTACGTGCCTTTCTTGGCCTTTCACCAGCGGGTAGCCTCTCTCTTAGGAGGGTAAGTGACAAAAACCGTCTTTTGTGATTCGTCAATCATTTAGAATCTCAAATGATTCCTGTATTTCCTTTAGCCAGGCTCTTGCTTCGACTGGGTCAGCTATTTCCTTGGAACTCTGAGAGCTTAGCGACTTAAAGGTCCTGAAAGAATTTCACACCACATTGTTTCCTCAAGGTGGTGGTTAGGGGTAAAAGTATAAGTTTTGTTTTAGGCAGGTCCATGGACTGCCCAATAGGAGTACTATCCTGGTTCTTCCTATCTTGCTCGACTTCTATTTTCTCAGTCTAAATATTTCTTCCTACTCCCCATAATTGGGGTTATCTTATACGTTAAAAACCTTGTTTTCCACTCTATTATGTTATGGGTTCTTTCTTTCTTGATGGCAACCTCCCTGACTATCACATTCAGGGTTTGCCCTAAATCTTATTCCTCAAACTATGGCTCTCATCTAAGTTCTCATCCTTAAGCTCTTGAACTTTTGGAACCCAAATTCTGTAGGAACACCTCACTATCCCCTTATCATCTTTCTCGGTATGAATCTCTTCTCTAGTCATTGACTCTCTTCCTTCATTCATAACTTTTTTTTGGCACAATATTAAATTTTCCAATAAGTCAGACCGCATAGCGATCTCAAACAGCTTTTCGGTACCGACTCCGGTTGCGTTCACTTTTATTTCCATTTTCTCAAAATCTCTTATCAACTCTCTTAGAGATAATATCATCTTGAGTTTCTCCTTTCTACTAAGGGCATTAGCCACCATTTTGGCTTTCCCTGGATGATAAAGAATCTCATAATCGTAATCCTTGATTAGCTCTAACCACCTCATTTGGCGCATGTTGAGCTCTTTCTGCATGAAAATGTACTAGAGCACTTATGGCTTGTGTAAATCTCACACTTCTCTCCATACAAGTAGTGCCTCCAATCTTTAGGGCAAAACTATTGCCACGAGCCCAAGCTCATGGGTGGGGATATCGAATTTTATATTCCCTTAATTATCTTGACGCGTACGCGATTACCTTGCTGTGCTGTATAAGAAGCACCCTAATTCCTTATGCGAAGTGTCACTACATTTCACAAAATCTCATTTTCCCTCCAGCAACGCCAACATAGGGGACGTCACCAACCTTTGCTTCAGTTATTAAAAGTTGTTCTCGCATTTCTTTGTCCATTCGAACTTCTCAGTCTTACGAGTAAGCCGCGTTATAGGGGCTACTATCTTTACAAACTTGAACGAACCTCCGGCAGTGACCGGCCAATCCTACCTCTGGTAGTTGCCCTAACCATGGTTATCAATTCCTTAGCGGTCATCTCTTCAGTCTTGTTAGGATCCTCCACTAGATCCTTCTCAACAACAATCCCTTCTGGGACAACATCCTCAACCGCTACATCCTCAATATGAATATCATCCGGTCCCTCATTAGGGTGTTCCATTGGATCCACAATCCGATCCCCAATCAGTAATAAAACATCATCGCGCTGTTGCTCCTCAACCTCAGGGTTCGGAGTCCCGCTACTATATACGATAACAAACTACGCTTCTATCACGATATTTATAAGGGTTCCCATAAGGGTTTTAACTGTCAGTACTACGTAAGGTAGCCCGACTATGAACTTGGCAAGAGTTCTTATTATCTTAGTGAACTTATTATCTTAACGTCACATCATCTCTGAGGTTTATAACGCTTAGCTCTGATATCATTTCTGTAACACCCCCAAATCCGGGGTCGGGGATCCGGGTTGTCACGAGTTCCATTTCCCTTAATAACACCCAATCTTAATAAACAATCAACTACTCCGTACTATGACCCCACAATAAACATACACACCACAAGTTATAGTCTCAGAGATGAATATCCAAAAATAACACGAGTTATTTTATTCCACAATTATATGCCATTACACCTTAAAAGGGTTTCTGAATAAATTTACATTTCTTTGCCATTATTACAATTCATAAAGATACATAAGTATGGTACATCAAAAGTTGAAAGCCTAACCTATTGGTAGTTCCTACCTCAGCTATAGCGACATCAACGCCTATAGGAAACTGCGGAACGTTTCCTATCCGCTTGCGAATTGGGAGCTTGGTCATGTTCATCTTGTCTATCTGTTCCAAAATAATATGTATAATAATTAACAATATATGAGCATTCTCATAGTACTCATGAAAGTCTTGGTCAAGAAGAAATGAACCAAGTTTGATATCTTAACGCGACCAAGTCGCAAAATATTCAGTATATATATATATACTTTTCAAAATCTTGGAAATCCTCTTCCATGCATAATATACACAGAGTTCCATTTTATAACTGTATAAAAATATCGTTGCAAGGTGATCTCATATATCTAACCTTGTCTCAACATTTTTGTAAAAATCTTTGTCATGCATAAGATAATCATTAACCAGATAGAAGTTGAAAAGATGAAGTTACAAGATACTCCAATATACTTATATCTTTTCCGAATACTACTTGAACTACCACCGTTCAAGTTATAATTAGTTTCAAAAGTTCATCACATAGATGAGACTACAAGACTAGATTTGAATAGATTCAATCTTTGAATATCATTATAAATAATGAAGTTACGAGATACTTCATTAAGTCCCGATATATATATACACCTATATATATACATTTCATGCACTCCTTGAAAACCTCTGTTATGAAAATTATAAACAGAGTTGCAATATCCAATGAATTTGGAAAGGAGAAAACCTTGGCATAAATCTGATATCTTGCTGATCAGGCAAAGATACCAATAAGTAACCTTTTCTACTAGTAGATGGACGAATTCCCCACTGGTCATCACCCTGGCTGTAATAGGACCTTATGCTGGACTACCACTCAGCCACTTACGCATTTGATGGACTCCCACTGAGCCACTTACATTTTCATGGACGCCCACTGAGCCCATGTTGCTTATGCCGACTCAAATAGATGGACTTACTTCCCGAACGTTGGGTAAGTAATCAATTCATTTATCAAAACAGCAACCTCGTTGCGAATATAAAATATACCACAAAGCCGGATCCCTCAGGTTTTGAGCGAATATTTAAATCCCCTTCGAAAGGAAGATCTTAAATATAAAAATGAGTTTTGGGATCCGCTCTAACTTTTAGAAAATCATTTTGAAGACTCGAAAACATTTTTAAGAATGTTTGGAGTAATGCTGATTTAATAAAATAAATCAGTCCCAATATATTTAGAAAATATCTGAATATTATTATTTAAATAATATTCCCATAAAGAATAATCTTTATAAAAATAATTGAAGTAGAAGTTTTAAAACTCATACTTGGAATGAATATTAATAACCAAAGATATACTTATACGAAAGTATGATCTTTATTTGAATAATCGAAAATAAGTTTGATTATCGAAACATTATTCTTTAATAAAATAAATAATATTAATTAGTAAATAAACGGAGTCATAAGTCCTCAAATGAATATTCAACTAATATTCATTAATTAAAATAAACGGAGTCATAAGTCTTCGAATGAATATTCAACTAATATTCATTAAATAAAATAAAGTTATCGAATAAAACTTATTCGATTAATAGTTTTGAAAACTATATCAATATATATATATAAATAAATATATATATATATAATATACTCGGGAACATCGACTCCCGGTTTTAGAAAATGTTCACCTTTGGGTCCCCTATACTAAGGGTATACACAACTACTGCTTATCTCTAGCATAGGTATTATGCAACTATAAGCATTTGAATCAACAATTAGATATCAAGATTACGAAACAAGCATGCATATATACCATATCAACATGCTCCAATATATCGCAAGATTTGCTAATAACAATCATGCACTTATCACAAGATAATGCATATACATATATACATCACAACAACAGTATAACGGGTAGAAAACTTGCCTGAGCGACTGGGGGTGGTAAAAGGCCTGGGATGAGTCTGGTAACCTATAACAACATATAAGTTGGAATTAAACCAAAGTCGCTTAAGAATCTAGACTTTAACGAATTAGACTTTAACGCTTGCTTTTTCGCTTAATGATTCACTTACGTCGCTCGAGTACCCTCGGCTCCACCATTTTTAATAAATTAACCATTAAGAATTTTAAAGCGATTCTTTCGTGAGTACCTTACCAACTGCCTAATCCACTTAAAATAATTGTTTCATACCCCAATTAGTCATTTAAAGTCCTTAACCAAGGCTTCAAAGTAAGGCGAGGGGTAATGGTTCGGTCGCGAAATGCCGCTACTTAAAACGGTTGTTTCTCCTAAACCGTACATCGGATTCAAGCGAACCACATATAAAAACGAAGCTCGTAACATGAACTATCTAATCATGGCAATGTTCAAAACCTAATAGTGAGTTCCCGGGTCCTGATGTTAAGAACAAAAACAGTCTAAGGTAAATCGGACATTACGACGGCTATGTTTACGCGATTACCAAGTTTTAAACCACCTCAAACAACCACCATTCAACTCACAACCAACAATACAACCAACCCTCATCCAAACCTTACTACATCAGTCCCCAAACCTCAAGATTTTCCAATTTATACAACCCCACACATGAACTACTAACTATACTTCAGTTTCATTAACTATAAACAAGATTTCAACATCCAAATCACTACAAATCCAATCCAAACTCTAAATACACAAGCATCATGCTTCTCATTTACTATAACCATCAAAACCATCTTAATACTCAAAGTAAAGTTAGGGTTTGGAGGTGTTATACCTTCCTTGGAGTGATTAGAGTAGCTAGGAAGCCTTAAGAAGCCTTGAGAAGCTTTGAGATAGCTTAGGAATGCTTGGATCTTAAAGGAAATCAAAGAAAATAAAGTTAGTAATCTTGAAAACACTATTCATCATCTTCTTCCTTGATTTATTGGAAGAGATTCATGAAGAAATAGAAGCTTAAACTCCTAGGATATGCTTATCTAATCAGAAGGGACCTTGGGTAATTACCTTGCAAATTAACAAAGCTAGAAACTTGATTTTTTTTGGAATTTTTCTCCTTAAAAAAATGAAAAAGTCGTGAGCTATGTGTTCTTGGGAGAGTATTTGCTTTGTTGAATGTTTTTGTGGTGGAAAATGAAGTGAATGGGATGTTTGGATGATTTGTTGGTTGTTTAAAGTGAGTGGAGTATTACTAAGCATGACATCATCTTGGTGATTTCATCTCTTGCCACTTGTCATCACTTGGTGGTGGAAGCATCTTCTTATGCTAATCCTTGCTTAATTATTTGGTTAATGACCGCTTATCTGTTATACGGTTCGCTTAATTTTCGTTCTCGTTTATCGTTTGAGGGATCATACCCGGGATCTTATTACTTGGGTTCCCCTAAACCTTTCTCAATATATTATATTTCTTATATGATCCTCTCTTATGATCCTTGAATTTAAATCCTTTTTATCCTGTTACCTTATATTCAATTCTTTCGGTATCTAGTGGATTTTCGGAAAAAATCAAAGTGTTCGAATTTGGATTCTGACGATTTTTACATACACTTATATACCATATAGAGTACTAATAAGATCTCAGAATAACAATAAAAGAACCTCTACAAAGTGTGTTATGAAAAGTTTTCTTATTCAGCAAAATCACTATTCATAAGGGTTTCAAAAAAATTCCAAAAATTGGGGTTATTACACCATAGTACATGACAGTAACCTGGTCAAATCCCCTCCAATCAAATACAGGTTCCCATTATTGGAGAACGACACACTGTCATAACCACATTCCAACTGTGAGTTCAACTATGACTCATGCCACGGGGTTACCTACCATCTTTATCCCCTCCACCCCACCCCAAAAAGGTATGCCATCTACCTCAAACACTACATCACAACCTTCTCACCTTATATATCAATGGCTGCAGGATGCTCAAGCCCAACCTTCTACATTTGATGATCTTTTGGTTAAGCAGCTTGCAGGCCTACCCAATATTACCCAAAAACTCATTACCACGGATATTTCAAACCAAGACTATCAAGCCATATTGATTTCATACAAGGAGGATGTTGAAGAGCAGCAGGCGAAAATTGCATATGAAGCAGATTGTAATATGGAATCATGGATCTCGAAGGACTTTACAACAACTATGGAGGAGGCCTTAGAAAAATTCAGAGAGTAATATGTCACCATCTTGGGTAGTAATGTTAAGGTTCTCACTCCTCAGAAGGTATATGATGCAGTGACGTAGGTGTATAAAACACAGTTAAAAGCCTTTTATCATATTGGAAGAGCTATAGAAAGCACTCTAGTCAAGCATCAAACTGAAGTCAAGAAATTGGTGAATGATAGGATTGATGAGCTGATGCCTACATTTCAAAGCATTAAGACCAAGTTCAACAAGTATTTAGACAGACTTCAAGCCCTCTCTCTCACTCATGTAGAGGAAAATATGGTCAAGCTAAGGGAATCTTTCAAATCTCTACATGAAGTGATCAAGAATCAAATTTCTTAAAATAATGACACAAAGTTCAAGGTGGATCAACTTTACAAATCTAGGTTTGAACCTTCAGCCTTGGTCATAGATGAGGTCAAGAATGTTGTGCAGAATTCTGTTGGTTCTTTGGTAACATCAAGCTCACAACAACCCTTGTCTATATCCACAAACCTACAAATCCAAAACCTGCAAGCTCAAATGTCATCTCTACAATCTTCCAATGCCTCATTGACAACTCAAGTTTCCCAGCTGACAGCTTTGGTGCATAGTCAACAGAATGATATCAAGTCCCTAGTAGACTCCCACAAACATTTCCAAATGCAAAATTCTGTATCTTTGGGAGCTATTATGAGTGCTTTGAACATTCCTCTTCTAGCATTTCCAGAAGCAGTTAGGCCTGAAATTCCTACTCCTCTCATCTTTCCTGCTGCCAAGACTAAGGAAGAGATAGAAGCCAGACTGCTAAAATCATCATCCGGCCAAACCACAGTTCAAACAAGTAAAGTTGATGTTGGGACATAGAGACTACAGAAAGCAGCTGAGGGAGCCTGTTTGGACAAGGAATTTGATAAATTGCTCAGGGCTCTCAGGGTTTCTCTAACCAACAACTTCTTCACCTACAAAAAGGCTTTGGATAGAAATATCAACTTTTTAAGGGCGATTATGGTGACAAGAGACAACTTTGAAGAGAGGAGAATTGTTGCCAACATAAATGACTCTGGTGTGGACATGTGTATGCAGGTGTCTCTCAACTATCTCATATCTAAAAAAGCAACTGAGATGGACATCATAATCAACAAAGTCAAAAGGGTGATTCCATAGGACACTCTCTTGCTAAATGAACTTAAGAAGGCTCAAGTAGCTGCTTTTCCAAAAGCATATCTCTAACCAAGAAAGGGAGTGACCTACATCTGTTTAGCAACCAAAAAGTACATACATTTCATGATCCCAAAGCACTGTGTCATGGGGAACTTGAGGTTGATCATGACATTGGAGGCTGATTTGAAGATAAAGAGGAACAAGACTATAGATTATGAATAAGTAATCAAGATACTGGGGAGATACTTGAGAAATGTTGATGACCTGTTGCCTATAGCCCAAATTAACTCAAAAGATGATTTGGATGATGATGAGCAGAAGAAGGATGAACACAAATCTTCTGGCTCAAATCCAAGTCAATCTTCTAAAGCAACAGAAAGCAAGGTGTTTGAGAAAAGATAAAGTAATGAAGATAAGAAGAATGATGGAAGAACAAGAGAAGAGACGGAGAATGGGATACAAAGAAGAAGAACGTCCATGAAGTAAATATGACGGCCTCAACCCCGGGTTCAGGAGTTGACGTCATCAATAATAACAATAAAAACTTAATATAATCCAACTCAACATTATTATATAAACACAACCACTTTTTCCAAGATCTTTCCAGGTTTAAGTATGACATAGGTTACAGTCCTCACAAAACCAACTTACTCAAGACAATCCTGACAATACTATCTTCGTATAGCAACTCAACAGACCCGCTTGGGTCTAGCACAACTACCTTAGAGGAGCCTGACACGAAAGGAACTGGAACTCTGCCCTGACCACCACAGAAGAATCCCCTAGGCATCTGCAATACACATATAAAACATTTTGCAAGGGTGAGCAATAGATTGCTCAGCAGCACCACTTTATGAATAATAATCAAAAACAGTTTATGATAAACAATTATAGGAACAGAAATCATAACTTGCTAGAGAATAAGTAAAACATGTGTGAACTGGATATCAAAACTAGCATGCTCTGTAAAACCAAATCATTAGTTGTGTGCTGTGCATAAATATCAATTTCAATTTTAGCATGCTTCTTTCATTTTCAAATCTTCCGTCCCATCACAGGACCCATAAAACCATTTATCCCGTTACGGGGACCCAAAATCATTTGTTCCGTTACGGGAACCATAAAACTTGTCCCATCACAGGACCTATAAAACTTGTTCCTCTCCAGGAACCTCAAAATCACTTGCTCAGATATAAAAGTATTGGATGATCCCTGGTGAGACAGCTGATCAGGCTATCTCCATAGGATAACTCTAGCCTGGCTATCCTATGAAAACTTATTCCGGAACTCAGAGACTAGCTAGGTCCCTGTCACGCTGGGCTGGTGGTTATAATAGGGTCCACAACCACTTCGCCTCTTACGCTAACTTCCAGGCCGTTACGGGCCTCCTGCGCACACTCATCCAATTATCTGATCATTTTTATCTAGTTTTCCAAATCACTTACCTATCTCTTGTCAAAACAATTATAACACAGCACATTTTCCAAAACATTTTCATTTTATTCAAAATCGAGAGATAGGCATTTTCAGAAGTTACTTTTCCCCCAAAACCCAAGTTAACAAAACAATTTGAAACCCAGGAGATATGTAACTTAAATCGTTCTGTTCCAGTACGTAATTTAAATCAACAATTATTCATATAGTACTGAACTGTAAAAGATTTGTTCAGGGGTACTTGCCTTGCAGAGCTTTACAAATATTATCGATTGACCTTGAGTCGACACGGACGCTCAGGCTTTAACATCTAACCACTAGATTACCCTGGATTCGACTTCAACACTCAGGTCCTTCGATTGGAACCTTACTAAGCTCGTCGACTATCCACTAGGCTATCCAACGCCAACTCTTGGGCTTTCCGACTAGCACCTACAAAGTCAAAACACCCTGACTTAGACCTTCGATTATGCTTGACATATCCTCACTAACAATCTACCCGAATGTTAACAAAACCCGACTCGTAACATACTTCAATATTATAATACACGTATCAATTAAGGTTCACGTCTTCGAAAGTCGGTTCGATGTTCGTTTTTAGAAAATAGGTATATTTATCCTTTTATGAAATTAGGGTTATCGATTTTCGTAAAGTATTTTATCACAACATATAATCAGATTTCGTACAAAATGGTTACATATAATCGATCGACGTTTCGATATCCATTGGGTACGACCTCGTATTTCCATAATTAAATTTTCCGGAAATCGGGCAGCACCTCCTTTGATTATCGGCTAACTCGACGTCAAAACAAACACAACTACAATCAATCACAATCCAAACCCAACCACCGATTTCAGCCATCAATATTAGTCCCAAAATTCTCAATTATCAATTAAATACAATTATTAATTATTAGTCGTGTTTTATAATTTTAATCGTATTTTGTATTTTAAATTGTAGGACTCAGATCGAATCATCATAGTCCACCGTCGGATCGCCGAGGCTCATCGCCGACGGCGGTAAAATTCGTCGGTACCCGATAAATTTCGAGTTTCCTTACGGATTCCACCGATTTGTAAAAATTTTATTCTGTAAACACCGAATAGTTTCATCAGGAATAACCAAACAAAACAAATCAGAAGTTATTCAACTCAGGCGACGCGTGTACACGCACCGGCAATCAAAAATCAGGCAACAAAGTAACTGGAAATGAAGCATAAGCCGGAAAACACTACGGAAGCAGAACAGAGCAGTATGCTCAGGAGCTCAGAAAAACTAACCGGAAAAACAACTCAACCAACACAACACGAATCACCCACACAGGGTACACACACCACGATTAACACACACACGCACACAATCACACACACGCACACGCAATATACACACCCACGGTAATGCCTACATCACACACCATTACCCCTCGCCGGAGAAGCAAAGAGGGCGGCGCCGGAAAATGTAAGGCGGCACAGCCACTTACCAGAACAGGGGGAATCAAGGGGAAATAAGAAGGGAGAACAAGAGAGATTTGAGTGTTAGAGAAGAAGAGAGTCGAAGGAGAGATTGGAGAAGAGGACGGGTTATACCCGAATGGAACAGCCCCCCCCCTTTTATTTTATTTATTTATTTCTTCTTTATCAAATAAACCCCCAACAAAATTTATCTGACCCGCATTTTAGCTGTAACGAGCAATTCACGGGTAACTAAAACCCGAGCATTAATAAAATATTTTATAAAATATCATAAATAAGTAAAAGTTAATAAAAATAGAATTTTCAAAATTTTAAAATAATTTTTGAAACACAATAGATACCCGTTTTTAACGAATAAACGAAACAACGTGCAGGTGATTTTTATCCCAAAAATTACCAAAATAATTTTAAAATTCTCAGGATATTTCAAACTTGAATAAATATAAGTTTCATAATTTCTGAAACTTTTCTGGATTTAATACGGATTTTACAAATAAATACAATCAGAAAATCATTTAAGGGTAAATAATCAATAAAATATTATTTCTCAATTTTAAAAACCCTTAAAAATAATTAGTAAAATTATGAAGCCATAAAATAATTTTAGGGATAACCCAAGTATTTATGGAAATAAATCCTGAATAAAATCACCTTTAAATACAAAAGTGACCTAACACAGCTTCACAACGAATTATACAATTAATGCACGAACACTAACGATCACACATAATTAATTAAAATATTAACAAAAATAATATCCAGCTAACAAAACCCACAAACCTATTTTATTTATGTAATTATTTATAATTGTACATTTAAACAATATAAAAAAATATACGAGTCGTTATAGTAAAAGTTTCACAAATCAAACCTACTCAAACCTCTAAGCCAATCCAAACAGACTCTCAACCAATCCAACCTCAAAAGCCTAAATTCCTATTCAAACAAACTGTAAACAACTTAATCAAAATACCAATTAGATCCAGCCAATTCACACTAAAGAAAATCTCAAACCTACCTTCAATTAAGCCTCCAATTAAAACTCACTTCAAGACTGTTGGAAGAAAACCTAAGAAAATGCAAGCTGGTGTTGATGTCATCTGGAACTGCTTCAATCAAGATGATTTTCTTCCTATAAACACGAGCATAACATATGATGACTATTTTCAACAACTATCTGAAAAAATAGTCAAAGATTGGGTTGTCTCTTTGTCAGAAGTCGGAATCTACTATATGGATGGCTCCTTCATTTTGCTTAGCAGGGAAGTAATGGAAACATTCTCATCACAGAATTGAAGAGGGTGATTAGCTTGATGAAGGACAAGGATACAAGTACAAGGATGTGGAAGGATGTGATGTCTGAAAGGCTGAGAGAAAGGAATGAAAGACATGTAAGAATAAAGGCTGAGAAGGAGAAAGGGAAAGGCAGTATGCCAAGGAGATAAAGATGTTTGAACATAGGTCAAATAAACTCAAGGCAAGGGGGCTGAGTAGAATCTCAAAGGATGGACATTTTCTAAACATTCAAATTGGAAAATTTTCAAGGTTCAGAGTTGGTTACCTCAATAGTTACTCATTGGATAAACGGCTCAAGCTGGTAGAAGCCTTAAGAGGGACATAAATAATTGAAGAACTCCAATTGCTAGTAAATCTCAAGGACCTCATTAGGAAAGAACAAGGTTATGAAAAATTGACCTAGTGTTTGTAATGTTTGAACTGATATAACTATTCAATGTATAAAAATTTATATTTGTCAACTTTTCAATTTTTATGTATTTGATTTTAGCTTGAGGTTAGTCTTGTTATCAGGCATGAATTTGTGATAAGCAATCTTTTTACAAATTGGGGGAGATTATTGTGCAAGACATGTCTGTAAAATAACATCACTAAGTCATATTGACAGCCCTAAGATTAAGTTGCTTGATAATCATATTTGTATTATGTATTATATTTTTTAAGTCTATAAAAATGGTTAGAAGATTAGACTGGAGGATTTTTCTATGAACAGATTCAAGCTAAGGAATAAATTCTGGAAGAAGATCAAGTCATGATCAAGCCTCAGAGAAAAGTGTAGAAGCTTGGAGTTGAATAAAGTTGTTCTATGAAAAATGTTCTAAGTCAAGATATCGACAAGTCAAAGATCAAGTTATATCGAGAAGTCAATCGAGAAGTCCAGAATGACTTATCGAGAAGTCGAGAATGACTTATCGAGAAGTACAAAATGGCTTATAGAGTAGTCTCAAAAATATCGACAAGTTAAATGAAGATGTAGAGAATTGAAGATATCGACAAGCCATTTCTGCATGTAGAGAACTCAGAGATATTGATAAGTTAAATGAAGATGTGAAGAATTGGAGATATCGACAAGTCAATTTCTCATACAGAGATCTCAGAGATATCGATAAGTCAAAATGTGTATATAGAGATCTCAGAGATATCGACAAGTCATTTCTATATGTAGAGATCTCAAACATATTGACAAGTCATTTCATATGCAAGGATCTAGAAACCTCGACAAGTCAAGTATACCTATAGAGAACTCAGAGATCTCGATAACTCATTATACTTATCGAGATGCCATTTTTATATAGAACAAACTGAAGATCTTGACATACTTCTCTGTTACAGAATGCAGACAAGTTCAAGATTGAAGATTATAAGTCAACAAATGATCTGTTCACTAGATTAAAAAGTCTACAAAGGATGGTCACAGACCTGCATGATTCTGCACAGATTTGCTAAGCTAGAAATGGAAATAGAAAAAGGTTGCTCTAGAAAGTAGTTTAGTACATTTTAGTGCAAGTCTTGTGAACCCGTACTGCTAGTCTATAAAGCATGCACTGGTCTTTAGTTCACAAGTAACGAACATATCTAGATTTTCTTGTATTCTCTCAAGATAGAATCCGAGTTCTTATTTTCTTATGAACGCAGAATTTGTACCAAGACCAACTTAATTAATACAAATTAAGTGAGTTTTGAAAATACTGTGCTTGTTGGTTATTTCTGTAAACACAATATCTCTGCAAAATCTAAACTTCTTTGTTCACCTAAAATCCAAACAAGTTTAAAAAGACTAAAAATCCAAGAAACGCATTCACCCCCTATGTTGCATTCAATATCTAACAAGAGCCTTCTTCCTCCGTAATTATATAAGCGCGTTCGATCAGCTAAATTCAAATAGTTATATTTAGTTTGTGTTTATTTAATTTTAAATCGGGTTATATATTATTTTATTAATGATTAGTTTTTAATTAAACTATATATTAATGTTATAAATATTATATTAGTGTATTTAACTAAAGGAAACCTATAATACACCACATGCTTAAATTAATATTTCAATATAATGATTTTGTACGTAATATATTTCTCTTTTGGATTAAAATTTATTTTTAGTTGTACATTCTTATTTTGCATTATATTAAATATTTATTTAAATTCAAATAAAATTTTAGAAGGTTTTATACTTATTTGTGTATATTGTGTGTATGCTTTTTAAGCACGTGTTGGCTTGACCCACTGTTATATTGTGTCTATACTTTTTAAGCACGTTTCTATTACGAAAATATATAAATAAAAACTTGATTATTTTTTCGATTCATCTTTTCGACCAATTTGTTTAGTTAACAATAAGTTGGACATTTTAAATCGAACAAACTATCTCAAATAAAACACCGTAAAATTAATCATATCATATAGGCCCTTTTTCTCCCATTATTGATAAAGAAAATAGATAATAGATTTATGTTCATACATTGTTTTTTACTTTTACAACTGAACGAAATTTTAATTATTTAATGATCTTTTCTGAAAGGTCACAGTTGTAAATATTTCGATCATTCAATTATTTTATGATATCGATTTTGTCAAACAAGTAATAATTATTTATAGAACACAGTTAATCATTTACAATAAATTGTGTATCAAGTATTTGTTTAAAGAAGAGATTACCCAAATATATTAGTTGATATCATGAAAAAAATAAACAGTTACAAATAATATTCATCGGTTACATTATGTATGCATGTAGTAGTTAATGGGGTTGCATCATAACCAACAAAATTAATTGATAATAATTTGGTACTTTATTATAAAATTTTATTAATTAATTGTTATTTATATCTATTGATAATTCTAAAATGCTACAATGTGTTTTCCATTTTTGAAAAACACTTTTTGTTGTTCTTTTTTCAAAAAAATGACCATATTACCTCTTTTTACATGTCATTTTGCCTAAAATACCCATTCCGGAAAAAGGTGCCCAAAATACCCACCAGATACTCCACTGACACTGGAGTATCAGGATGATACGCCACTTTCAATGGAGTATCAGGATGATACTCTTTTATCAGTAGAGTATCATGGAAGATAATCCTCTGTCAGTGGAGTATCAGTCCTGATACTCCTTTCCTAGTGGAGTATCACTTTTAATACTTTTATTTTTTTATACAAAAAAATAAAAGTAATATTTTAAATTTTTAAAATTTTAGATGATACTCCACTGACAAAAGAGTATCTCACATGTTACTCCACTGACAAAGGAGTATATAGGTCGATACTCCATTGACTCCTATGTCAATGGAGTATCAACCGGATACTCCACTGAAAATGGAGTATCTGGTGGGTATTTTGGACAACTTAAAATTCTGGTGGGTATTTTGGGCGATTGTTATTTAAAAATGGTTATTTTGGTTTTTCACCCTTCTTTTTTCAATATTATTGGATATTGAATATATGAGGTACCAATAATTTTTTTCAACTAAACTGAATGAAACTATAAAAAGTATATATAAAAAAATATTTCAACCATTATAAATAATAAGCAACAATGGGTATAACCAAATCTTAGTTTAAAGTAACAAAACGAGTATCCAAATTCAATATAAAAAAATTATTTAGAATATGATATATCTAATTTTAACTAATCAAACTTAAACTAAACTTGGTTAAATTAAAAAATGTGCCACTAATTTAGTTTTACATAAACTTAGTGTTTTATTATGTAGGCGAACAAAGGGGAAATTGGGTTAAAGAGGCGGAGTGAAATCAGGCTTTCAAAGAGATTCAACTAGCGAAAATCGAGTCTCGTATGCACATCAACAACACTCTCTAATCAGGTAAATGATCTTTTATGCCTATACATACTTTAATTACAACATGTATATTATAAATTCATAATAGCTGTATTGTCGGTAAATTTGTTATATTAGATTCAAACACAAATTATGGAATAAAGTTTTAAAGTGGTAGATTTTCTACTTCTTTAGTTTTTAGTTTGATTTTAAACATTGATTGTTTCATGAGGATTCTTATATAAATCATATCAGTAATAGTAAATTGTTTTTTTGTGTGTGATTGTCTATTGAATCTCGAAGAACTGCAATGTGGCTTCTTGCGAAATTATTTGATCTTAGCTTGCAGGCTTGTAGAAATTATAAAATTATTGTATGTTTGTGTCATCCCACATCGTATAGAATTAGAGTGTTCGAAATCATAAAAAAAACAAGTTAATAATTAATTTATACAAAATTGCTAAGCTTTTTCAATTGTAGTGAATTTTTGGGTCTGCTATATTGTGTTAGGAGTTTGGACGTTTCAATGTGATCAATGTATGATCCACCCAAAGTGTTTTTGTAAATAACTTATAAAATCAATAGCCGAAAATGTAAAATTTAATAATAATATGTGAAAAAATATGAGAGAAAATTATGAACTATGAAGCATGTGATACAATATACTGTACTCGAAATAGCCAATAATAATTGTATATAGTCATTGTACAAGCTACCATTTAATGAGTACTAATTGCTATTAGTAAAGACTCGATTGCTAGCAAATTTATTTTCATTTAATGGAGAATGATAGGTTTATATGCTCACCCTTTGGTCTATAAAAAGATTTTTACTTACTTTTTGATTTTGAACTAATTTAAATAAAATAATCTTTTGGATCTCATTATTATTGTGAAGTCTTTATTTTACTTGATGTTATATGTTATTAGTTGAAGATGCTTGCTATCATTATTGGTTAAATGTTTATGTAGGTGTTAATTTGTGTGTTGACTATTATTTTATTTATTGATTTAATTGATCACTAGTGAACAATCAATTGCTCCTTAATATCTCAAAGTATGCAATGCTTCAAGTTTCTAAATATCAATCGTTTATTCATCATGGCATATATTTCTTATTCATGTAATAAACTTTATTTTTATAAAAAAAAACAAAATGTCTTTAAATATTTACACTTAACAATTTGTTGAATTTTTCCATCCGACATGTTTTCATTTCTTATATCATATGAGAAATACTAATTTATTTGTCAAACTACTTTAAAACAAGTGAATCATAATTCAACTTTAACTGTTAATTTGAGTAGTTGCTGCATGAGCTATCATAATTGATAATTAATCCCTTAAAAATTTGTTTGAGTTGTCTTTCTATTCAATTTGTTTCTGATATTTACATAATTATTTAGAATGTATCACTATTCCATTTTTCAATAATTGACTAAAAATCTTTACATGATAACAAATGACTATTAGGAAAATTATAATATTAGTAATGTTCGAATGAGAACCACAACTAATGTGAGATATAAGATCTATCCTAACATCCTCTTTTTAAAATTTCATCTTAATATCCCACCATTAATTAATCTTATTCAATTTTTCATCTTTCACCATCATATCTTTCCTACACCATCTTTGTCCATCTCTCCACTTCTGGCCACCACCTCCGAGTATCATCACAAACTACTGACATTATACCAAAATTACCAAATTTAAATAAACTCAACATAATTAAACCATCACAACTATCACACCGCCACTAATCACCTTAGACAGTCAAATTAGGCCATCAAATTTGACCATACATATATACATAACGTTGTGTCGTAATCAACAGATTTATACCGAAATCACTACAACAAACAAGAATCGCAACAACCAACAATGTCACCACGCACCGCCACCACAAACCATAAATGTTTATAGATTATCATTGTTTATATAATCACCTATTTCAATTAAAAATAACCAAAAAACAATGGTTGATAATGATAATAAATAAAATTGGCTATTTTGTTGAATTCAAATTTAATACAAATTTTAAACAAAATGTTATGATAAAAAAATATAAAATACATATCAATTTGTTTGAAAAACTATGAGATAAGAAGACCTGTGTGTGAATCAGGGGAAAGATAAGTAGTATTAAAATAAAAATTAAATCGTATACATATTCTAGGAAGTAGTATTTATATATTAGTGGCAATATGCATTTTTAATTTTGATTTGTAAAAGGAAATAAGCCCGCCAAACTAACTTGGCATCAAGTAAATGGGTGTAATATTCATTAGTCAAACAATAAACTTCCACATGCCCACACTAACACACAACATATATATACACCATATTATCATCCAAACTCACACTTTTAACTTTGTATCACTCTTATGAAATAAACACTTACATGTAATTTCTTTGCTTGTATCAAATTAGGGCAAGATGATGAAGAAATTTCACAACACAGACGACATCGAGAGTTTCGCAAGGGCTAATTGCGCAATGATTTTGAGTAAAGCAGAAAGTAGGTTATCTGAACATGGTCGAAGTCAGATGTTTGAGTGCAAGACATGTCAACGTAGTTTCAGTAGTTCTCAAGCCTTGGGTGGTCACAATTCTAGTCATAAGCGTCTGAAATTACCTATTGATATCAAAACCGAAACCAAGCAACAGCTACCCAAGCTCTACATATGCAATGTTTGTCAGGCAGAGTTCCGGAATGGACAGTCTTTAGGTGGTCATATGAAAAAGCATAGATCATCCAAGATTCAGGACTTTCTTGGAAGTTGTGAGAATAATAATAATAATTCTAGTTCTATTAATTGCACAAGTGATGATCATTCTGCTGATTTAAAGATGAAGAGCAATGGTACTTTTTCTGGTAAGAGGGTTGTAGGGCTTGATTTGAATTTGACTCCGGAACAGAATGAGTTAAAGGTTTTCGAATTTTAATTAGATATGTCGAAACTTAAGAGCGGTTAATTAGATGTTGTATGCAAGATATATGTTAGAATATTTTTAGTTGTTATAGAATATGTAGATGACCAATGCGATAGTTCAATTTTATATATCTTGACATGGTTTGGTGACTTGGTGGTAAAATATTTTTTCAGTATGTAACTTTCAGTGGAGTTATGTCTATCATTAATTCAATTAATTTGTTCTTAGTCGTTGTTATTTTTTGTTGTTTCGATCCCTGGTATGACTGATTATATTTTCTTGTTTGCAGTTCTCAGTATGATTGATAAAGTTAATAGATTGTATTATTTCTAAGTTTTGATTATGTCTTGTGATATTTTGTTCTTAATCGGGTAACCGATAAACAAGATTTTGATAGGAAGAACTTACTCGATACTCAATTACTCATACACATGTTGATAATATTATATTTATTCACAATATATTTATGATTAAAGTTCAAACATGAACTTGTTGTGAAAAATCACGTATATAAATTTTAAATCTCCTAGATTTTTTTCTTATTTAACATATATATTTTGAAAGATTACAATAATATAATACATCACTTATATCACTTTTACTTATTATTTTAAAATCTTATGATATTTCTCATAATTATATATGGACTTATTGGATACTATATGTTAAATTTATTGTCAATATGAATGATAATATAAAATTTAAATGAAATTGACTATAAATTACGAGTAATAGTCATGTCAGGTCATATGAGTAATTGCAGATCGAGAAGGGGAGGTTTGAATGCAACTGTTGGTGAGACTGCGTAGCTGAAAGTGTTTGTCCTAAATCCAATCATGTATGATGAGTTAGGAAGAACTTTCTTGTATTCCTATTTGATTTCATTTGAATTAATAAAAGACTTGTTATATTTTTATGAGCTTTATCTATTTAAAGTGTATTAAATAGATGTTCCATAGTTTAGAGTAAAGCTTCTAGAATTATAATGAGATTATAATAGTGAGATCTAGAAGACGACAACTTTGGACTTAAAACAGTTCCTGATCATAGGATAACTAATCGGATGTTAGTGGATCCGCAAAGATTGGTACATACTATACTTGCTCCCTTCAGGAGGATGTCTGTTCTCATAGGCATTTGTGTGGTGACACTATAGCTGGTATGTAGGTGCTTATAGGGAATAAGTTCACTGAACATGACTCGATAAGTTGAACAACTAATGGAGATTACTCACGTGTCAATAGTTATTCACTAAGTGATAGTTGTACAAGTGTCCTTAGACTTGAGATCGTTAAAGGTATCTATATATAATGAACTGTGCTTTGGTTTAGTCCTTAGTCTCAAGGACATCCATTAGGTCTATTCTGGGCATAGGGATTTGTGTATAGAGATAGTTAACGTCAATAGAGGATCTACCCCTTCCAGTATAGGAAGAGATATCCTATGTTATTCTTAGTATGCGAGTTCTGGAATCTCTGGCCAGAGTGTATGAAATTAGAAAGGAGTTTCTAATTTGCATTAATATGAACTTTGCATTATGAATAAGAAATCATATGATTAAATTTAATAGGCCTGACACGAGATCCATGCCTTGTATTTATTCGGGATATTATAAGGGTAGAAGGAATTCATTGTACGGTAACTAGTCACTGACAGGTTCTTGATATTCTAAGCAGTGAATTCATATTATCCGGATAGTCGCGATATGTTGAGAAGCATCACTCACGATGTAGAATAAATATAATTAATCAGTTAATTATATTTAGTGAATTTTAGTATTCATGTAAATAATTAATAAAAATTTATTATTATTTATTTCTACTACCGGCATAATATTGAACCTACAGGGTCACACCATAAAAGAATATTTTCTTTGATGAAATAATGAGAGAGAGAATTATTTTCTAAATAGTTAAGAAAAAGAAATAATGATTAAAATAGTTTTAATTATTATTAAAGCATTTTATGAAGATAAAATGTGGGGGTTAATATATATAAAGATATATTATAAAACCCTAGGAGAGCCCTATAAATAGAATGAGATGGCTCATTCTATTTACATAATTTGGTTTTGTGAAAACCCTAGCCTCCATCTTCTTCCTCTCTCTCTCTCCCAAAAACTCCATTTTATAAAAGCTCGGTTTTATAAAAGGTTCATCGAAGAGGATCGTTCTTGGTGGATACCGGTAGAGTGCTTCACACACTGAGGAGCAACTGCTAGCACTCCAATTTTATAAAGCTTCGATTCACGAGGTATGATTTCGATTCCTCAGTTTTTTCCCTTTTATACATTTTTCTATATGTGCGGTATATGCTTTTTACGGAATAAATGTTATTTCACGCTTCCGCTCATCCGTAAATTCCATCAGTAGCTGTATGAACAGTTACGTGATAACTCGACATGAGAACAACACTAGAACATGACATGTTAATAATACTACGACTACACAGAAATCGGAAGAAATGAAGACGGGGCAAATACAAAGAATCAAAGATTAGAAGAAAGCGTGAAGTATATTTACAGGTCACTGATAGAAGCTCATTAATATGTTCATGCCTCAGTGAAGAATAAGGTTAAAGACTTTCAAGGTTTCAAAAATGATGAAGATTCAGTGTATAAGTGCTACTAGAAGATTTTAGTGTATTGGCATTGATTGAAGATAGACAGTGTTCGAAGTAAAGGAATCTGAAGATTGAAGACAGGGTATAGACAAAGGTTAAAGAAGACAGTTGTAGTCTTGAAGTTATACTCACTGACAGGATTTCATTTATATGTTCAAGCGTTAGTGAAGAACAATGAATGAAGTATTCAAGATTATAGTAACAATGAAGATGTTGTCTAAAGCACCGGAAAAGATTCCAGTGAAAGTACATTTATTTATTGACAGTCAGTGTCTGAAGCGATAAAGTTATTTCAAGCTTAACAATCTAATCTAGACTATTGTAACACCCCCAGATCCGGGGTCGGGGATCCGGGTCGTCACGAGTTCCATTTCCCTTAATAACACCCAATCTTAATAATTACTCAACTACTCTGTACTGTGACCCCACTATAAACACACACACCACACGTTATAGTCTCAGAGATGAATATCCAAAAAAATAATCACAAGTCATTTTATTCCACAATTATATGCCAATACACCTTAAACAGGTTTCTGAATAAATTTACATTTCTTTGCCATTATTACAATTCATAAATATACATAATCTGATACATCAAAAGTTGAAAGCCTAGCCTATTGGTAGTTCCTACCTCAGCTATGGCGGCATCAGTGCTTCTAGAAAACTGCGGAACGTCTCCTAACCTCTTGCGAATCGGGAGCTTGGTCCGGTTCATCTTGTCTATCTGATGTTGTGTGATGAAAGAAGAAAGCAAGGGTGAGCAGCAAGCCCACCAAAATAATATGTATAATGATTAACAATATATGAGCCTTCTCATAGTACTCATGAAAGTCTTGGTCAAAAGAAATGAACCAAGTTGATATCTTAATGCGATGAAGTCGCAAAATATTCAGTGTATATATATATATACATATATACTTTTCAAAATATTGGAAGTCCTCTTCCATGCATAATACACACAGAGTTCCAGTGTATAACTGTATAAAAATATCGTTGCAAGGTGATCTCATATATCTAACCTTGTCTCAACATTTTTCTGAAAATCTTTGTCATTTATAAGACAATTATTAATTAGATATAAGTTTAAAAGATGAAGTTACAAGATACCCCAATATACTTATATCTTTTCCCAAATACTACTTGAACTACCACCGTTCAAGTTATAATTAGCTTCAAAGTTCATCACATAGATGAGACTATAAGGCAAGATTTGAATAGATTAAATCTTTAAAATATTATCAAAATAAGATGAAGTTACGAGATACTTCATTTGATGTAAACATCATTTTGAAAACTTGACCCTGCCAACACTCAACAATCGTCCAACCGTAGCCTTTCTATCGAAGTGCTCTGGGTAGTGTTGCAGAAATTATCCAATTGGAGGATGAACTCATTACGGGAGTTTGCCGCGCCAGGAAGACCACTTACGATGATCAGTCGTAGTAGTACAACCCCACCATTTTCTACATGTAGAGGAGAACCTGTCGGATTTACTTGTCAAACCGAACACTGAACTCCTAAGGAATGGACCGCCTTAGCGGAACTTCCAGGCCATTTGGGCCAATATAATAAGGCTGGGCCGGCGCTACTCGGCCACTTACGCCACTCCTAGTTCAGATGAAATCCATGACTCCTGAAACGTAAAGCTCGTCCCCACTTTCCCCAAGTAGAAACTTGTTGA
Organism: Apium graveolens; assembly: GCF_009905375.1. Classification (NCBI taxonomy): domain Eukaryota; kingdom Viridiplantae; phylum Streptophyta; class Magnoliopsida; order Apiales; family Apiaceae; genus Apium; species Apium graveolens. The sequence goes on from NC_133653.1 coordinate 192,858,586, forward strand.
TACGGCTCCACCAAGAGGTCGTATCTATTTGGAAAGGAGAACTCACCGATATTTCCCAGGCGATGCCTGTTAATGGATTAACTTATTCCAAGAATTTTACTTCCTGAGTGTTGGGTAAGTAATCAATTCATTTATCAAAACAGCAACCTTGTTGCGAATATAAAACACACCACAGAGCCGGATCCCTCAGGTTTTGAGCGAGTATTTAAATCCCCTTCGAAAGGAGGAATCTTAAATATATAAAAAAATGAGTTTTGGGATCCGCTCTAACTTTTAAAAATCATTTTGAAGACTCGCAAAACATTTTTAAGAATGTTTGGAGTGAAGCTGATTTAATGAAGTAAATCAGTCCCCAGAATATTTAGAAAATGTCTGAATATTATTATTTAAATAATATTCCCATAAAGAATAATCTTTATAAAAATAATTGAAGTAGAAGTATTAAAACTTATACTTGAAATGAATAGCAAATAATCAAAGATATACTTATACGAAAGTAATATCTTTATTTGAATAATCAAAAATAAGTTTGATTATCGACACCTTATTCTTTAATACAATAAAGAATATTATTAAGTAATAAGCGGAGTCATAATACCTCGAATGAATACTATAAATAATATTCATAAAATAAAGGAGTCATACATCCTCAAATGAATATCCAAGTAATATTCAATAATAATATAAACTGAGTCATAAGCCCTCGAATGAATATTCAAATAATATTCAAATAATAAAATAAACTGAGTCATAAGCCCTCGAATGAATACTCAAATTAATATTCAATTAAGTAAAATAAGGTATCGAATAAACCTTATTCGATCCATAGTTTTAAAAACTATATTCATATATATATAAATAAATATATATATATATATAATATACTCGGAACATCGACTCCCGGTTTAGAAATATGTTCACCTTTTATCCCCTATACTAAGGGTATACGCAACTACTTGCTTATTTCTAGCATAGGTATTATGCAACTATAAGCATTGAAATCAACAGATAGATAACCAGATTACGAAACAGACATGCTTATATACCATATCAGCATGCTCCAATATATCGCAAAATTTGCTAATAACAATCATGCACTATCACAAGATAATGCATATACATATATTTACATCACAACAACAGTATATCGGGTAGAAAACTTGCCTGCGCGACTGGGGGTTACGAATGGCTCGGGACGAGTCTGGTAACCTATAAACAACAAGTAAGTTGGAATTAAACCAAAGTCACTTGTAAATCTATACTCTAACCAACTCAGACTCTAACGCTCGTTTTGCGCTTACTGATTCTCTTAAGTCACTCGAGTACCCTCGGCTTCCACCATTTTTAATAATTTAACCTTTACGAGTTTTAAGGCGATTCCTTCGCGAGTGTCTTACCAACTGCCTAACACTCTTACCATAATTGTTTCATACATTAATTAACCCTTTTTGGTCTTTAACCTATGTTTCAAAGTAAGGCGAGGGGAAAAGTTTCGTTCGCGAAACGCCGTTACTTGAAACGGTCGTTTCTCCTAAACCGTGCATCGGAATCGAACGAACTACATATCAAAACGAAGCTCGTAACATGAGCTATCTAAACATGGCAGTGGTCATACTCTAGCAGGGGGTTCTCGGGTCCTAATGTTATGCACAAAAACAGTCTACAGGAAATCGGACGTTACGACGACTATGTTTACGCGATTTCCCAAATTTTAAACCATTCAATACCAACCAGAAATCAACCCCAAATCAATCATACAACCAATATCCCTCCAAACCACATCATAACAGCCCCAACAAATCCACCATTAACCATTTATACTTATTCCTCACATGAACTAAAGGCTTTACTTAGGTTCTTTAACTAATTACCAAGATTTACAACTCAACAATGCAACAAAACCAACTAATCTCTACAAACTCAACCAAACCTCAACCAATCAAGCATCATGCTTCACATATGCTATATCAAACACATTCAATCCTAATTACTCAAAACTAAAGCTAGGGTTTGTAGTTTATACCTTCCTTGGAGAGTGGAGAATCAAGAGAATGGCTTGGAATCACCTTTAAAGCCCTTATCCAAGCTTAATCTAAGCAAAACTTCAAGAACACAAATTTTAGTTCTTGAAAACACTATTCACCATCTTCTTTCATGATTTATAGAAAAAGATTGGTTTGGAATTAGAAGCTTAAACTTATAGGAAGTATGTAACTATCCATGGGGAAGCTTAGATAATTACCTTGCTAAATAGTAAGTGGAGGAGCTTGGACTTCCCATTTCTTAAGAAAGAAGCCGAGAGCTTCATGAAGAAATGGAGGATTTGGTGTTTTGTGATTTGTTTTGCTTGGTTGCTAGGTTTTTGTTTTGTTTGATTTAGTCAATTACCTTGTTGCCCTTGAATTTGTGTGGTTAAAAAGTCACCACATCTCCTTCCTTTCTTGTCATGCTATGTCATCCTCATGATGTCATCCTCCCTTCCTTGTCCTCTTTCTATTGGTTGGATGACATCATTCCCACTAATCCCTTTGATTAACTTCCTAATCGTTTGCCTAATGACCGCTGATCTGTTATACGGTTCGCTTAACTTTCGTTTTCGTTTATCGTTTGAGGGATCATACCCGGGATCTTATTACTTAGGTTCCCTTAACCTTTCTCAATATATTATATTCCTTTATGATCCTCTCCTATAATCCTTTATTTAAATCCTTTTTATCCTGTTACCTTTTTCTCAAATCTTTCCGTATCTAGTGTATTTCCGGGAAAAATCAAAGTGTTCGGATTTGGATTCTGACGATCTTTACATACACTTATATCCCATATAAAGTACTAATAAAATGTCAGAATATCCATATCAGAACCCCTACATAGTGTGGCATGAAAAGTTTTCTCATTCAGCAAAAACACTATTCATAAGGGTTTCAAAAATTTCCCAAAAATTGGGGTTATTACAGTCTCCCCTCCTTAAAAGGATTCCGTCCCGGAATCAGATAGAAAATGAATAGGGATACTTTCTTAGTATTGCACTTTCTAACTCTCAAGTCAATTTTCCCACATTGTGGTTCTACCATCAAACTCTTACTAGTTTGATAACCCTTCTCCTAAGCACTCGTTCCTTTTCACTCTATAACCCTTCCTGGTTGCTCCATATAGGTTACGTCTGGTTGCATGTCTATGCGCTCATATGCCCCTATTTGTCTGGCATCTGAATTACACTTCCTTAACATTAATACGTGGAACACGTTACGACCTGCTACATGTTCGGGGTTAGGGCTAGCTCATATGCTAACTTCCCAAACGTCTTAATATATCCAAGGGTCCAACAAATTGTAGACTTAGCTTTCCTTTCTTTCCGAATCTCATCAATCCTTTCCAAGGGATACCTATAACATTACTAGGTCCCCTATTTCATACTCTTTATCCTTTCGTGTCAAATCAACATACTTATCATGTCCATCTTGGGCTACTACCAGCCATCCTCTTATTAGATCTATTATATCCTTGGTCCTTTGGACCACTACTGGTCTGAGCATCTTGCGCTCTACAACTTCATCCTAACATAAGGGAGATTGACATTGTCTTCCCTCAAGGATCTCATAAGGCGACATCTCGATAATGACATATGATCTATTGTCGTAAGATAGCTTAATCCGCGTTAAGTGATCATTCCAAATTCTTTCAAGTCTATTACACAGACTCTCATCATAGCTTCTAATCATTATAGCTTTTGCTTCTCAATACCCATTCTTTTCCAGTTCGTAATCGCTATCACCTTCCATTCTAATATTATACTGGTTATACTTTTGCTCGTTAGCGTTCTTTAACCTTTTAATAACCACGTCAACCTTAGTATCACGAATGTGTTCCCATCCCGAATACTATCACAATTTTATTACTCCTTTTTAAGTTGTTTCTATTTTCCAAAATTTGATCAATCAAATAGAAGTAAAGAAATTTGTTGAGAGATCACTATGATCATGAACACTTGTTATATCGCATAGTTTGTACAGAAGGTGGCCAGCCTTTAGTACTTGACAAGCAATTAAACAATAGATGGTATCCTACTAGGCTTCTATCACACAGATAGATAGTCATTCGGCAATACCTCCCCTTCTGGAAGGGTTGTTCTTCTCAGCTTACATGAAATGAAAAGAAGAGAAAAGAACGAATGGAAGAGAATTGTATATATGAAAAATATACTGCCACAAAATATCTGGCTTGGAACCTACCTCTGAACTATAGAGGTTTGTCATAGGAGAACAAAACATATGTATTTATATCAACATCAAGTATTATAGCATCGTATTTCACGTGCCTAAATATTTTCGTTATCCCGTCCATCATTCTATGGACCCATGCTCTTCCTCGAGCTTATACACAATTACCTTTGAAACTCCCTCGACATCGAAAATCGAATCTGGGATCTCATTCTAGACATCATCGTTACTTGAATTCTATGCTTGCACCGCAACCTTCCTCGTATAATAATACGATTCTCTATTGATAAGAAAGAATAATAATTCACTATGTAGATACTCTACTTAATTAGTCTATCAATGATAACTTATACACTACCACGACCCGATTAGTGGTACTCAATCTCAACACCCATTCCAATACAACTCTCATGGTTGTAATCAGCTCACTACTCGCAGAATTATTGCTGCCTTACTATGGTCCACCACTGACCCACTGTCATCATTCACTTTCCATGAAATCTTAATAGCTAACCATACGGAGTCCATACATGTCGTATCAAATCCTTCTAAGGAGGTAACATAATCACCATTCATGTATCATGGAGTACACTCCTGATTCTGACATACATACATGACATGAAGCAGATAAAATTTGCAGAAGAGTTTCGCTCAAAGCAACGATAGCAGGTTAATACCATTCTTAATCATATGCCTTCAATAGAAGACTTAACTCAAAGGTTTGTTTAGTCCTTTTTGAACTATGGTCCTGGCTTATCTCAAGATAGTATCTTCTGAGATAGATAGCCCGCTCATGGCGATTACACGAATTAAACCTTTACTAACTACTATTACGGTTGGGTATTGCACAGTCATCAGAAGGAATGTCAATCTTCCAAACCATAATACAACCCTCACAGTTTTAACCATCATCACTGTATTCCTTTGGCACAAGTGCCTATAATTATCCTCTTACCTTTAAAGTGTCGGCCACCTCTTTGGCCTTTCCTGATAGTACAATTTCCTTACAGTCAATGTCATTTTAACCACCTCCAAATAATTTTCTACCTCATTTCAATCACAGCTTATGTGAAGATGTTTTCCTTAAAATCTGATGAGTAAAAAAAATCACCATTTTTCCATAAGTTATTGCCTCAGTCTTTAGAGGTTAATCACTGTCACGACTGACTCTCAATTATACTTAGAACATCTTTTATCTTAAGTCCTAATTGCCTAGAACAATTTCAACCTTTACTGGTTCGATCCATACTTTCTCGTGGTTTAACACGTGCCCCACTTGGCATCATTATAATTACGTCATATTTCCTTTATCCACATTTCTATTCTTGAGAATTTTGAATATTACCTTTTTCCTTATAAAACCTCTAAGGTTATCCTTCAATCGTTCCTCCTGTATTCCCTAGATACAGGGCATATCACAATACCATTTACTAATAGTAGAACCATTGTCTATATACTTCTGCAAAATTTCTCCACTGATTCTTAAAGGTTGTTGTTACCTTAACCCTTTCCCAATCATACTGTCAAAACTCATACTGTCCCTATTAAGGGTGACATGCCAACCTTTATGCAGTCCCCTAGGATTCATTTTAAGTTACCAATGTTCTATCCTTAATTCCACTTTTAAAAAGGTACAAGCATCCTTCCATGGATAAATAAAGTCATATATCCCTGATATGGGTATCTTATTCATCATTCCCACCTCGATAGTCTATACCTAACTTCATAATAGCATCCTTATTCAAATTGAGGTCAATCCATATGGCCTCTAAAAGATAACAATGGTCATCCGCTTTTCTTTCCTGATTTGGTAATGATAACATGGATGTTCTGGAAGATATTGGTCATATTCAACGTGAACCTCTTTTTAATAATTCCTTATTTACTTTTGTTGTTTATCTCAACAGTCATCTCAATGTTGGGATATCTTTCATATCTGGTGTCTCCCTTTCTGGGTAACATGCCACCGGTCTTACACTTTACCTTCTTGAAGGTCACTTCCTTCATCAATTTTCTTAATTTCTTACTTTCTTGTCTCCTCAGTCTATCCGCGTCTCATTATTTATCCTTCGAATTATCTCAAGGTTTCCTCGAATCTTCCCAACTTATAGGGGATAAAATATATGTATCTCTTATACCTTCAACCATCAATTTAACTCATGGTGAATCACTCTCATCCGGACGATTACATACTTTTCTATTTCTATTTCTATGAGTCTTTAGGGTTTCCTCATACCCAACTCCCTTATCATTCCTCAAACTCTCTTGCCTTTATATTCCTTTCTCTTATCGTTATTTCATGAACCAACACAACATAAGCATTGATTTCAAACATCCCGTCATTCTGGATTCGTGTCCTCAGAACGAATCTTGATAACTTTTACAACTTAGATTCATAATTCATCATACTCGTCCGCCTTTGTTCTGGCTCTAAAGCTTTTACACTATCTCCATAACCTTGGGAATTACTTTCCCGAAAACAATTGACTAAACTTTAATCAGTTTATTATAATCTCTGGCTCCATGCCTTTCTTGGTCTTTCACCAGTGGGTGGTCTCTCTCTTAGAAGGGTAAGTGACAAAAACAGTCTTTTGTGATTCGTTCATCATTTAGAATCTCCAATGATTCATCTATTTCTTTTAGCCAGGCTCTTGCCTCGACTGGGTCAGCTTGTTCCTTGGAACTCTGAGAGCTTAGCGACTTAAAGGTCATGAAAGAATTTCTCACCGCACTGTCTCCTCAGGGTGGTGGTTGGGGATAATAGTCTAAGTTCTTTTTATACAGGTCCATGAATTGCCGTATAAGAGTACCGTCTCGGGTCTCCTTTCCTTACTCGACTTTCTGTTTCCTTAGTATGAAATGTTTCATCCTACTCCCCATAATTGGGGTCATCTTTTAATTTAAAATCCTCATTTTCCACTCCATTATGTCATGGGTTCCTTCTATCTTGATGGCGACCTCCCTGATTATCACGTTCAGGGTTTGCTCTAAATCTTATTCCTCAAACCATGGCTCTCATCTAAGTTCTCATCCTTACGCTCTTGAACTTTCGGAACCCAAATTCTATAGGAATACCTCATTATTCCCTTATCATCTTTCTCGATATTAATCTTTTATCTAATTGTTGGCTCTCTGCCTTTATTCATAACTTTTTCTGGCACAATATGATCTTTTCCAATAATTCGGGCTGTATTGCAATCTCAAACAGCTTTTCGGTACCGGCACCGGTTACCTTCACTACTATTTCCATTTTCTCAAAATCTCTTATAAACTCTCCAAAAGACATTATCATCTTGAGTCTCTCCTTTTTACTAAGGGCATCAGCCACCATATTGGCTTTCCCCGAATGATAAAGAATCTCCCAATTATAATTCTTGATTAGCTCTAACCGCCTCCTCTGGCGTATGTTGAGCTCTTTCTACGTAAGAATGTACTAGAGCACTTATGGCTTAGGTAATTCTCGCACTTCTCTCCATACAATTAGTGCTTCCAATCTTTAGGGTAAAACTATTGTCACGAGCCTAAGCTCATAGGCGGGGATATTGAATTTCATATTACCTTAATTGTCTTGACGCGGACGCGATTATCTTGCTGTGCTAAGAAGCACCCTAATTCCTTATGCGAAGCGTCACTTACAAATCACAAAATCTCCTTTTTCCATCCGGCAATGCCAGCATAGGGGCCATCACCAACCTCTGCTTCAGTTCTTGAAAGCTGTTCTCGCATTTCTCTGTCCATTCGAACTTCTCAGTCTTACGAGTAAGCCACGTTAAAGGGGCTACTATCTTTATAACTTGAACGAACCTCCGGTAGTGACCGGCCAATCCTACCTCTGGTAGTCGACCAAACCATGATCATCAATTCATCAGTGGTCCTTTATCCAATCCTGTCAGGATCCTCCATGGGATCCTCCTCAACAACTATCCCTTCTAGGACAACATCCTCAACCGCTAAATCCTCAATATCAACATCATCCGGTCCTGCATTAGGACACTCTATCGGATCCACAATCCGATCTCCAATTAGTAATAAAATATCATCACGATGTTGTTCCTCAACTTCAGGGTTCGGAGTCCCGCTACCATATACGATAACGAACTACGCTTCTATCCCTACATTTATAAGGGTTCCCATAAGGGTTTTAACTGTCAGTACTACGTTAGGTAGTCCGACTATGAACTTGGCAAGAGTTCTTATTATCTTAGTGAACTTATTATCTTAACGTCCCATCATCTCTGAGGTTTATAACTCTTAGCTCTGATACCATTTCTGTAACACCCCCAGATCCGGGGTCGGGGATCCGGGTCGTCACGAGTTCCATTTCCCTTAATAACACCCAATCTTAATAATTACTCAACTACTCTGTACTGTGACCCCACTATAAACACACACACCACACGTTATAGTCTCAGAGATGAATATCCAAAAAAATAATCACAAGTCATTTTATTCCACAATTATATGCCAATACACCTTAAACAGGTTTCTGAATAAATTTACATTTCTTTGCCATTATTACAATTCATAAATATACATAATCTGATACATCAAAAGTTGAAAGCCTAGCCTATTGGTAGTTCCTACCTCAGCTATGGCGGCATCAGTGCTTCTAGAAAACTGCGGAACGTCTCCTAACCTCTTGCAAATCGGGAGCTTGGTCCGGTTCATCTTGTCTATCTGATGTTGTGTGATGAAAGAAGAAAGCAAGGGTGAGCAGCAAGCCCACCAAAATAATATGTATAATGATTAACAATATATGAGTCTTCTCATAGTACTCATGAAAGTCTTGGTCAAAAGAAATGAACCAAGTTGGTATCTTAATGCGATGAAGTCGCAAAATATTCAGTGTATATATATATTCATATATACTTTTCAAAATATTGGAAGTCCTCTTCCATGCATAATACACACAGAGTTCCAGTGTATAACTGTATAAAAATATCGTTGCAAGGTGATCTCATATATCTAACCTTGTCTCAACATTATTTTGAAAATCTTTATCATGCATAAGATAATCATTTACTAGATATAAGTTTAAAAGATGAAGTTACAAGATACTCCAATATACTTATATCTTTTCCAAATACTACTTGAACTACCACCGTTCAAGTTATAATTAGTTCAAAAGTTCATCACATAGATGAGACTACAAGATAATACTTGAATAGATTCAACCATTAAAATATCATCAAAATAAAATGAAGTTATGAGATACTTCATTTGATGTAAACATCATTTTGAAAACTTGACCCTGCCAACACTCAACAATCGCCCAACCGTAGCCTTTCTATCGAAGTGCTCTGGGTAGTGTTGCAGAAATTATCCAATTGGAGGATGAACTCATTACGGGAGTTTGCCGCGCCAGGAAGACCACTTACGATGATCAGTCGTAGTAGTACAACCCCACCATTTTCTACATGTAGAGGAGAACCTGTCGGATTTACTTGTCAACCGAACACTGAACTCCTAAGGAATGGACCGCCTTAGCGGAACTTCCAGGCCATTTGGGCCAATATAATAAGGCTGGGCCGGCGCTACTCGGCCACTTACGCCACTCCTAGTTCAGATGAAATCCATGACCCTGAAACGTAAAGCTCGTCCCCACTTTCCCCAAGTAGAAACTTGTTGATACGGCTCCACCAAGAGGTCGTATCTATTTGGAAAGGAGAACTCACCGATATTTCCCAGGCGATGCCTGTTAATGGATTAACTTATTCCAAGAATTTTACTTCCCGAGTGTTGGGTAAGTAATCAATTCATTTAACAAAACAGCAACCTTGTTGCGAATATAAAACACACCACAGAGCCGGATCCCTCAGGTTTTGAGCGAGTATTTAAATCCCCTTCGAAAGGAGAATCTTAAATATATAAAAAAATGAGTTTTGGGATCCGCTCTAACTTTTAAAAATCATTTTAAAGACTCGCAAAACATTTTTAAGAATGTTTGGAGTGAAGCTGATTTAATGAAGTAAATCAGTCCCCAGAATATTTAGAAAAGGTCTGAATATTATTATTTAAATAATATTCCCATAAAGAATAATCTTTATAAAAATAATTGAAGTAGAAGTATTAAAACTTATACTTGAAATGAATAGCAAATAATCAAAGATATACTTATACGAAAGTAATATCTTTATTTGAATAATCAAAAATAAGTTTGATTATCGACACCTTATTCTTTAATACAATAAAGAATATTATTAAGTAATAAGCGGAGTCATAATACCTCGAATGAATACTATAAATAATATTCATAAAATAAAGGAGTCATACATCCTCAAATGAATATCCAAGTAATATTAATTAATAATATAAACTGAGTCATAAGCCCTCGAATGAATATTCAAATAATATTCAAATAATAAAATAAAGGTATCGAATAAACCTTATTCGATCCATAGTTTTAAAAACTATATCCATATATATATAAATATATATATATATATATAATATACTCGGGAACATCGACTCCCGGTTTAGAAATATGTTCACCTTTTATCCCCTATACTAAGGGTATACGCAACTACTTGCTTATTTCTAGCATAGGTATTATGCAACTATAAGCATTGAAATCAACAGATAGATAACCAGATTACGAAACAGACATGCGTATATACCATATCAGCATGCTCCAATATATCGCAAAATTTGCTAATAACAATCATGCACTATCACAAGATAATGCATATACATATATTTACATCACAACAACAGTATATCGGGTAGAAAACTTGCCTGCGCGACTGGGGGTTACGAATGGCTCGGGACGAGTCTGGTAACCTATAAACAACAAGTAAGTTGGAATTAAACCAAAGTCACTTGTAAATCTATACTCTAACCAACTCAGACTCTAACGCTCGTTTTGCGCTTACTGATTCTCTTAAGTCACTCGAGTACCCTCGGCTCCACCATTTTTAATAATTTAACCTTTACGAGTTTTAAGGCGATTCCTTCGCGAGTGTCTTACCAACTGCCTAACACTCTTACCATAATTGTTTCATACATTAATTAACCCTTTTTGGTCTTTAACCTATGTTTCAAAGTAAGGCGAGGGGAAAAGTTTCGTTCGCGAAACGCCGTTACTTGAAACGGTCGTTTCTCCTAAACCGTGCATCGGAATCGAACGAACTACATATCAAAACGAAGCTCGTAACATGAGCTATCTAAACATGGCAGTGGTCATAATCTAGCAGGGGGTTCTCGGGTCCTAATGTTATGCACAAAAACAGTCTACAGGAAATCGGACGTTACGACGACTATGTTTACGCGATTTCCCAAATTTTAAACCATTCAATACCAACCAGAAATCAACCCCAAATCAATCATACAACCAATATCCCTCCAAACCACATCATAACAGCCCCAACAAATCCACATTAACCATTTATACTTATTCCTCACATGAACTAAAGGCTTTACTTAGGTTCTTTAACTAATTACCAAGATTTACAACTCCAACAATGCAACAAAACCAACTAATCTCTACAAACTCAACCAAACCTCAACCAATCAAGCATCATGCTTCACATATGCTATATCAAACACATTCAATCCTAATTACTCAAAACTAAAGCTAGGGTTTGTAGTTTATACCTTCCTTGGAGAGTGGAGAATCAAGAGAATGGCTTGGAATCACCTTTAAAGCCCTTATCCAAGCTTAATCTAAACAAAACTTCAAGAACACAAATTTTAGTTCTTGAAAACACTATTCACCATCTTCTTTCATGATTTATAGAAAAAGATTGGCTTGGAATTAGAAGCTTAAACTTATAGGAAGTATGTAACTATCCATGGGGAAGCTTAGATAATTACCTTGCTAAATAGTAAGTGGAGGAGCTTGGACTTCCCATTTCTTAAGAAAGAAGCCGAGAGCTTCATGAAGAAATGGAGGATTTGGTGTTTTGTGATTTGTTTTGCTTGGTTGCTAGGTTTTTGTTTTGTTTGATTTAGTCAATTACCTTGTTGCCCTTGAATTTGTGTGGTTAAAAAGTCACCACATCTCCTTCCTTTCTTGTCATGCCTATGTCATCCTCATGATGTCATCCTCCCTTCCTTGTCCTCTTTCTATTGGTTGGATGACATCATTCCCACTAATCCCTTTGATTAACTTCCTAATCGTTTGCCTAATGACCGCTGATCTGTTATACGGTTCGCTTAACTTTCGTTTTCGTTTATCGTTTGAGGGATCATACCCGGGATCTTATTACTTAGGTTCCCTTAACCTTTCTCAATATATTATATTCCTTTTATGATCCTTTTCTATAATCCTTTTATTTAAATCCTTTTTATCCTGTTACCTTTTTCTCAAATCTTTCTGTATCTAGTGTATTTCCGGGAAAAATCAAAGTGTTCGGATTTGGATTCTGACGATCTTTACATACACTTATATCCCATATAAAGTACTAATAAAATGTCAGAATATCCATATCAGAACCCCTACATAGTGTGGCATGAAAAGTTTTCTCATTCAGCAAAAACACTATTCATAAGGGTTTCAAAAATTTCCCAAAAATTGGGGTTATTACAATCAGATTTTAAACTAATAGGTTACTCAGATGCAGATTTTGCAGGTTGTAAAATTGACAGGAAAAGCACAAGTGGAAGCTGCCAATTTCTTGGAGGCAGATTGGTTTCTTGGTTTAGCAAGAAACAAAAGTCAATTTCCACATCAACTGCAGAAGCAGAATACATTGCTGCAGGAAGCTGTTGTGCACAGATTCTTTGGATGAAGAATCAATTACTGGATTATGGGTTAATATATTTCAAAATCCCTATTTACTGTGATAATCAAAGTGCTACTGCTATGACAGGTAATCCAGTTCAACACTCTATGACAAAGCACATCAGCATCAGGTACCACTTCATCAGGGAACATGTGGATGAAGGTACAGTGGAATTGCACTTTGTTCCAACAGATCAACAACTAGCAGATATCTTCACAAAACCACTGTGTGAAGCTACCTTTACAAGATTGGTAAATGAACTTGGAATGGTTTCAGGTTCTTTCTCTAAATCTGCTTAGTTTTGTTCTGATGCATCAGACTTTATGATCAGTATTTACAGAAATTACTCTCTTTGTGTATTCTGTGCTTAATTGAAAATTTGCTAAAATACTGACTGTTGTCTGATGTAAGTTTCTAAACTCTGACTGTGATATGTCTGTTAATATAATTACTCAATCATATGAGGATACTTGTGCGAGATGCTGACCTAGTAATCTTCAATATACTAATGATCCCATGTTAGAAGTAATTATTTCTGTGGAAATCTATTGACACAAGCAAATTCTGATATTGAGCTTAGTTGAATTTACTTTGTCTATCTTATTATTAAGTCACAAACTAGAATAATGCTACTCATCTGTTAAGTTCTGATGCTAGTAAATCTGTTAAATGTACTAAGTGCTGATAAACCTCACTTATCAAAAGAAATAGAAAAAGAAACAAGGATTAAAAATCGGGTACTCCTTTGAGGTCTAGAGTAAAAATGTGGAAGGGAAGACCCAAGTGCATTGCTGGTATTAAGTAATATGCATCAGAAAAGCAAATAAAATATTTTCTTGGTGACTTTTCACACTCTATGATTACTGGAGAAATACTCTGATAATAGCATAAATTCTGATAAGCAGTCGTGACTCACTTACACTGAGAAGCCACTGTAAAATGGAATTTAAAAAGATGCACAAAATTAGCACAAAATAGTTGAGGTGGACTCAAGCATGAATTCATTCAATAGTAGGTTTCAGAATAATGACAGGTTTTTAGTAAAGTTTTAGTTATGTCTTATTTCTAAGATGTATAGAAGTAAATCAGACTTTACTCTTTGTCTGATATTTAGCTTAATGCACACACTAAACACTCCATATGAATGGTGAACATTACTGTGGTGATCTATGTTGTTTTGGATGAACAGTTATTGTGTCACATTACACAAATTCTGAGAACAAGTTCTGATTGCACGTTCTGATGATTAAGTTCTGAAGAACCTATATCAGAACTTGTGTGAGGACTTACTAAGATAGGCATTCATTTATCAAGTTAAGAAATTATGTTCTGATGACTGTTAAGTTCTGATATAAGTCTAAGTTCTGATATTAAATTCTGATTCTTTACTTGACTTATTTGTGGATAAAATTTGCAAACAGTCTCAGTTTAAACCAGAATATGTTGAAGTGGAAGATTAACAGTCACTATATTTAGGGATAGTGATACTCATACATGCACAGTCAATTTTTATTTGCTACTTGTGTGCATTAAACCATGTTTTACCTTTCCAATGACTGTTTTTCTTTTTCCAAGTCTGGGGCGACGAGGTAGAATTAATTCTACCTGTCAGCATTAAATTTCTTTGCGTCTCCTGGCATTCTCTTGCCTATATAAACAACCACTTCACATCAGCCTTCCCATCAAATCTTTTATCACAAACTCACCTTCATAATCTTTATATCAAAAACACCATGGTCAATTACAATATATTTTTGAACTATGAAACATTCAACATGGAGCTGAGCTGTGCCGATTGGCAGCAGGAATGGCACGTCACTGCCATTCCTGATGAGATATGGGACTCAGTTCCCCAGGAGGTACTCACCCACCTCCTGTTCTTCTACATGGACTACCATCGCCATCTGGAGCGATTGGAGGAGGAAAGGCTGGAAGCTCTCCGCCAGCAAGAGCGAATCATACGACTCGCTATTCTGTTCGTCGAGAGTAGGAAGATTAAGTGATTTATTTTCTTCTTCCTGTTTTTCTTCATCATTAGCCTTGCCCTGCTTCTTGAGCTAGGACAAAGGCTGTTGACGTTAGGTTTAGCAGCTTAGGGCAATCTTGTCAAAGTTCTGATGTAATTTAAATTTCATGAATGTATTCTCTTGATATATTAATGAAATTTGTTTTTTTTCAAGATCTTGTCTCTGAGATATTTTGTAATGCATTGATAAATCCTTCTAAATATTCATATTATGTTGACCATATAAATTTTGTTTTAAATTAAGTTCTGTTTTTACTTTATCAGTACTTGCTCATCTGATTTATTTTGGTCATTTTTACTCGAATTTTTTTTCAGAATATTGGTGTTGCAGTAAAAAAAAATTGAATAAGTGGGAACAGTTTCAATTCTGAATTAAAACTGATTTACCTTGATTAATGGAATAACTGGGTAAGTGGAACGGTTTTTCCTTGAAAAACTGCAAGTGGGTAAGTAATGATTACTGTTTTCCCGTGCCCATTAACTATTCATTATTACTGCATGTCTGACAGGTGTCCAACGGTTATATTTTTTTTTTTAAAAAGTATAAGTAAGACAGAGAGAGGATTTTCTAATCTTTTATTCACTTTTATATTTTTTTTCTCTCTATTTGCTTTTACTCTCTTTCTTCTTCTAACGTTGGTTTTTCATTAGACATTCTATCAAACACCTAACAGGCACTTATAAATCTCGAGTATTTTCATGGCACCTAAGGATTTAATCATTGATGGAGCTAAATTTGTTCCAAACAACTGTGCTGCAATTCTTGATAATGCTGAAGCTCCGTCTGAATTGCATTTTGTGCAAGATCTTCTTGCACACAGTGAAATCGGGTATGCATTGACCCAACCTTCAGTCTTCTCAAGCCAACAAGTTCTGACATTTTGGAGGACTGGAAACTTTGATAATGGTGGTCAAAATGGTACTCCTAGTATTGTTTTCGAAGTGGGTGATTCTCCATATGCAGTCACTCCTGGTACAATACGCAAGGCTCTACATCTACCAGAAGGATGTACTTTTTCAACTCCAGAGGAATCAGCTCTTCAGGAGTTAATGGCCAGTTTGGGGTATGAGCAGAGTTTGGCCAAGCTTGGGCAGTTGAAACGGGCTCATATCAGGAGGGAATGGAGCTTCTTCTTCGACTGCATCACTAAAGCTTTTGGGAACAAGTGTTCAAATTTTGATGCCATCCCTATAATGAGTCAGCACATCAGGTATGCCATCATTAACCAAACTCATTTTGATTTTGCAACTGCAGTAATAGGTTTTATTGGGGATAGGATGACAGAGGATATGAATTTTGTCTACTTTGCTAGATTCTGTCAACTTATATATACTTTTTGTACTGATGAACCTCGACTAGCCAGTACCTTAACTCCACCTTTCAAAGTTGCAAAACGTTACTTTAATGACCTGGTAAATGCTGACACTAAGAAATAAGTGGTTAGACCTTTACAGATTCCTCAGTCTGTAAAACAGTTCTTAGTAAATGCTGATCCTGAATCCTATAGATCCGTTTATCCTGATGTTCAACCAACAACCACCTCCCAAACCCCACAACAACCATCAGAACATACCACCCATACTACTCAACCAACCCTCAGGCAATATCTCAAATCATATCTCACCACTTCACAGAAAGTTCAATCTTCCTCCTCAGAACCTACTGTGAAGCCTTCATCTTCCAAGCCAAAGAGGACAAAGACTGTTCCTCAAACACCTCAAAAGAGAAGGAGGATTGCTTTGAGAGATGAGTCAGACAGTGAGGAACAGGTTTCTACATCAGAACCTGTTGTCAAAGAAGTTGAGAAAGTGACCTCTCAAAAGGATTCTGGAATTGGGGGATCTAAGCTTCTCAAAAGGCTTAGAAGAATGACTGTTGCTGAAACTCCCAAGGAATCCATATCTTCAAAGAGATACAAGAAACAGAGGGCAAAAAGGCCAGTTTCAGATGATGAAGAAGAAGCAGCTAAGGAAGGAGATCAGGAATCTCTGATCTCACAAGAAAAGAAATCTGCTAAAGTCCCTACTTCTCCATTAACTTCAACTAAGGAAGCTGTTACTGAAAAGGCCAACACACCTTCTGTGTCTCCTAAGACTGTATCTCCTGTTAATTCAGGCACAAGTGCTGATATTGATATCCAGAACTTGGTTGTGCCTGAATATTTTACTTAGAAGCTCCAACAGCAACTAATCCATCAACAACACCTGTTACTGATGCTGCTCAAACTCCAGAATTATCTACTACACCTTCTCTGCATCTAGATTCTGATGATCAGAATATAGGTGAGCATCAGGACATGGCTGTTGATCAGAACTTGGAACCAGATCAGCAATTAGAGGATGCTGAAGCCTCCATTGCTACTCACACTGTTGTTTTATCAGAAGATACTGATTCTGTAAGTTCTGATGCTGCAAATGCTGGAGATACTGGTGATGCTGCTCCAAATGCAGATGCTGATGAAGCAGGTCCTTCAGGACATGCCCCTCAACAAACTGTTCTTAAATTTGAACTTGTTAAGAAGTTTGTTACAAGAGAAGCACCAGTGCCTTGGAGTGAAACTCTTGCTGGACAGGAGTGGACTAAGGAATGGAACTCAATTACTTGTGTTCCATCTGCAAAGAATCTGGCTGAGCACTTGACAAAAGCTGATGAGATGTTAAATACTGATGATTTCAAAACACAGCTTAGAGTCACAGTATTGAGTACTAAACATATACAAGGTCTTCATTCTACTACTCATGCAGAGCTACACAAGATTCAGGAAGAATTCATCAAACAGGAACAAATTCAAAAGATTGATAAGAAAAAGTTCTTCCAACCTACCTTTGACAGGATTGCTTATATTGAGAAGACTCAAGATACTCAACAAGCTCAGATTGATGATATTCTGAAAAATCAAGCTTCTCAGCAATCTCAACTTAATGAAATCCAAGCCTCAGTGGAATTGCTTGTCTCTCTTCTTTTACCTGCTGATGCCAAAAAGGGGGAGAAAGTAATTAAGTCCAAATGCAAGACTGATAAGACACTGAAAGGGAAGGATGATGAAAAGGATGATCAAGGAAACTCGGGAATGGGTAGAGGTCATAGTCAAGGTAGAGGTTTCTCATCAAGAAAAGCTGAAATCACAAGTCACAGGACAAGGCACAGGACAAGTTCTGCTACTGGTAAAAGGAAAAGTTCTGATGAACTTTTAGATCTTGATGAAGAAATGTCAAGACAGTTATTTCTTCAGGAAAATCCAGGAATGGACTTGGAGAGTTTAATGGAAGAAGAAGCCAGACTTAAATCAGAGAAAGTCACATTTAAATCTGAAGCTTCTGGTGAAAAGACACTTCCAAAACTCAAAGGCATTGTGATAAAAGAGAGGACAAATACTGAAGCAACATTGGCTAAATCACAACCGCAGATAGATCCAAGATCCAAGGGTAAAGAAAAGGTTGGTGAACCTATCAAGGTTTATGTGCCTCCTGAGAATGAAGAAATCACTGATGAAAGGGATGATATTGCTCTGACTTCAAGAAAAGTTCTTAAAACAACCTCTGACATGGCTCAAGTTGTTCAGAGTCAAGAGACTGTAAGTTCTGATATTTTGAAGAAGCAAGTAACCTCTGACACAGCTCAAGTTAACTTGATATCAGAAGATAGATCAAAGAAACTCCTACCAGGATTCACTAAAGCAAAACAGACACAACCTTTGAAGACTGCTGCAAGTGGTTTTGAAGCAAGAGTAGTTACTGGAAAGGAAACAAGAGATAAAACTGGATTGGGAAGTGTTGATGAAAGGAGAATACAGAACACTACCAATGATCCAACTTCCTTGAGTGAACCAGGTATTGGAGCAACTCCTGAGAGATTGAATCAACTGGAATCTGTACAAATGGTCTACCATACCTACTTGAAAGAACACATCTTGTTGTACTTCATGACAGATGGTAGGGTTTATCATATAAGGCAAAATGTCATTCCATTGAAGTATTTTGAAGAATTGGAGAATGTACTATTCTTACTTCAAGTGGATGACATATTGACAGGAAGTGCTGCAAACTATTTGAAGGATCAGATTCAGAGACAGAAAAGGCTTTATTCTGTTAAGTCTGACAGCACATATGTTCCAAAGTACAGAGATCACAAGGGTGATATAGTTGAAATGAAGCCCAACACTGCTAAGATTATAACTACCTTTCTGGGTTACAGGGCTGTGGAATTCAATCTTGACTCTGATAAGGCATATTTGATCAGACTGGATCAGGATATAAGAAAAGCCAAGATTAATGATCTCAGGGCTGCAATCTTTCAAATTGGTGAAGATTCTGTAGAGCTTAAAGATGCTAAAAGGAAGATGATTGATGAACTTAAATATGTTGAGAGATGTTTGTTGAAGAACTATCTCAGAACAACTCCTGACATCAGAGAGATCAGAAGATGAAGCCAAGTCAAGATCTACAACTGATTAAATTCTGATATTTGTACAGACTGAACCTGTTATCAGAAGTTAAAATATTGGTAAAGCTTAAGGACTGTAAGTTGTAGTTATCTAGTCTAATTCTCATGAATTTGTACTTAATGTTTTTGACATCATCAAATATTTATTAAACTTGTATATTATGCTAATTTACAAGTTGGGGGAGATTGTTAGATATATTTGATAATGTCATGGCTAATATGATTTATGTTTAGTTTTCAGATCTTACTTAAAACAGGATAAATCAGTACTTACTGGAGGTCAGGACTTAAGGATATCAGTACTTATAATATCAGGAGATAATCATCAGAAGATGGATATCAGAACTTAAGTGCTGAAGGACGTTCAGATAAGGACAGTAGCTGATTAAAGGAAAGAAGATCGAGATAAATATAAGAAGAGATATGCATGAAGAAGGAATTCTATGAAGAATAGAATACTTGGAAGAAAAGATATCTGATTGATATATTTTAGGAAGCAGAATTATATTCCATTTCAATTAGCGATTATCTTGTAACTGTGAAGTATATAAACACAGATATAGGGTTTACACTATAAGTGTTATCATATTCGAGAAGATTATTCATATAACCCTAGCAGCTCTCGTGATATTTGTTCATCACTGAGAGGTAACAGTTCCATACTGTAACAGAGTTTATTATTTCAATAAAGTTTATTTTCTGTTACTTGAGTTATTAGAGTTCGATTTGATTGTACTTTACACTGTATTCACCCCCTCTACAGTGTGTGTGACCTAACATAGTTGTTACTTGAGTTATCCTCTCTATTAATTTGTTTGTTAGGTTTAACAATCAAATAGGGGGATATTGTTGGTGAGATTACGAAGCTGTATGAACAGTAGACATGACAACTCAACATTAGAACACGACAGGTAAATAATATTACGTCTACACAAGAAATCAGGAAGAAATGAAGACATGTCAAATACAAAGAATCAAAATATTAGAAGAAAGCTTGAAGTATGTTTACTGGTCACTGAAAGAAGTTTATTAATATGTTCATGCCTCAGTGAAGAATAAAAGTTAAAGACTTTCAGGATTTCAGAAATGTTGACGATTCAGTGTAAAAGTGTCACCAGAAGATTTCAGTGTATTTGCATTGATTGAAGATAGACAATGTTTGAAGCATAGGAATCTGAAGAATTGAAGACAGGGTATAGACAGAGGTTAAAGAAGACAGCTACAGTCTTGAAGTTATACTCACTGAAAGGAGTTCATATATATGTTCAAGCGTCAGTGAAGAATAGTGAATGAAGCATTCAAGTTTGTAGTAACAATGAAGACGTTGTCTAAGTACCAGAAAAGATTCCAATAAAAGTATAATTGTTTATTGACATTCATTGTTCGAAGCGATGAAGTTGATGCAAGCTTAACAATGTAATCAAGGATATAATACGAAGACCTGAATCAAAGATAGTCGTCTGTGAACCAGACCAGTTGCACTAGGCGTCAGTAATTCGTGAAAGGAATATGAGTATTATCATTAGAAGAATTGTTAAGTGAGGATTCGTATCTTGATATGCAGGTTATATGGTTTATATGAAGACTCATGGAGAAGACTTGAAGACAGGACAATTTAAGGATTAAAGCGTTCTATAGAAACTAAGTTAAAGTGATTACTACCTTGTAGTAGGAGTCCTTGAGATCAATCTATTGCTTAGTAGGAGCAAGGACATTGAAGTACAACTCAATTTCTAAGTAAAAAAATTGGTCTTGACTTAGTAGGAGCATCAGGGAAGAAACTAGAGCAAGAACAATTTTCAAAAGTGCATGTTTCTATTTCTGGGTAACAACTTAGATTTATTTATGTGTCAAAAATATTCTAAGGCACTGAGTTGCTACTACTAGTGTTCCTAGAGATAGAAGGAGTCACAACTTAGATTCTTAATGAGCCAAAATATTCTAAGGCACTAACTTGTTCATACAAGGAAAAAAGAAGATCAAAAATACTCTAAGACATTTAGTTGTGACCAAGGTGCATTCTTAAGTACTTGTACTTGCCACTAAGGGACACAAGAGGGTCTAGGTCGCCACTTATCCTTATAAGGAAGGTCCAAGTCACAAGTTAGAATGAGGATGCGAGGGAAAATGCATCTCATGTGCACTATGGCCCACAAGGAATGATTCAATGCTTTCAAGGGAGTTTTTATTCACTAGTTTTCCTTACAAGCATGCTATGGTCGTAAGTAAAGAGACAAGAGACTCATAGGGTCACAACTTAGGTTCTAGTAGCTAAAACGTTTAAGGCAAAAACCCTCCTCTAGCTTTTAGTCGTCAGTTAGACTCCAAAGGAAGCAAAGGGGTCGCAAGTCACTTGATGGATGAAGAAAATGCTAAGGCAAACTCCCCCTCTCCTCTCTAGTCGCAAGTAATGGCTTGTAATATTAATTCAAGTACAAAACTTCTCTCTCTATTCGCAAGTTAGGGATTGGAAGAATTATTCTAAGTACTTGGAAGTCCCTGTATGCGCAAGTAAATAAAAGCTCTCCTGGAAACAAGTTCTCTCAGCCACTACTTTATTATTTGATCAATTTATTTATTTGGATAATATTTAGCCACGTAATTAAATTTGATATAAAGTCTACACTCAAGCAGTAGAAGAAACAATCATTACACCATAGATTGCTTATAGCAACGTTGAGAAAATATTGCCTTATATGTTATTTATGTTGTAATAGAGTCTATGGCAACAAATAGGTCAAAATTGGGAGTTACATCCTAGTGCGTTGCAATTGCTTGATTCAGCAACGAATATAGCACGTTATAGTAACATATTTAATTCATTGCAATAACTTCATATTGCAACAAATTGTAGTCTATAGCAACCCCTAAATAGCATTGCATTAGCTCAAATTTGTTTCTTTTTAGTGAATTTAAGGCAACGATATTAGACCAATGCCAATGATTTTAACCTAGATATTGCAATAATTTTATAACTTTTTAGCAATATTATTCAATGAAATAGCAACATTAATTTTTTTAAAAAAATTTGAAAGATTCATGCTGTAAATACTACTAGCCAGGCTAAAAGCCACAATTTTATTTGATTACAAATCACAATCAATTTCCAAAAATCCAAAAGTTGTATCATGATCGTTACAATATAGTCTTACAAAAGCATTCCAAATGAAAGTCGCATACAAAAATTAGCCATTAAAGTCAACGCATAATTTTCACAAAAGACTTAGTTAATGCATCGATTTTTTCTTTCTAGAACTATAACAGGCGTCTCCATAACTACAAGAAGGGTTTCTTCAGTAGCTTTTAACTCTGTCTCATTCTCTTGAATTACTTTAGACTTTGGCTTCTTCCATTTGTATTTGTGATGCAGGTAAAGTTGCACCTTTGCAATTTCTTGGGCTTTTGTCTCTTCCATATCAGTCTGCACCCAACAATTAGAAATATGGTATTCAAGTGTGCAACATCTGCACTTAAAAGTGCAAAATACATTAAACTGTGAAATAAATTACCCTTAAACATTTTTCCAGCCACAATCTCCAAGTAAGTTTCACTGCTCACTTTTAGAGCTTATAGATTGCTTTTTTAAGTGCTCCTGTTTCTCTGAACTGTTTTCCTGCCGAATTCTATGTCCATCTATACGTCTTGCGGTTGTCCTCAAGCTCCTTATCCCCCCTCTCCAACGATCTCATATCTAAATTACCCTTAATGATTATGTAGAAATATATGAAACCATTTTTAAAAGACCAGCTTCTTTCACTCCTTCACAAACTTTACTAGATCAAACCTGCCTTCAAAGTATAGGTTCTGCAAATAAAAAAAATAGAGGTCAGGAAATATTAGGATCTGCACCAGACAGGTGTGTGACAATGTGACTGTATAGCATAAAATCTGCCTACTACTCTGATACAGCTTAAACTAGTTGATATTTTGGCTTCATATTTAACTGATTCTAATATATGCAAGTGAACAAAATTGAGCTTATCAGAAAGGGTTTCTTGGTTTCCCAAGTTTTCAGCTTTAAAATTCAAGTCTGCACCTGAATAAAGTATAGAAGTAACAACTTCATTTCCTGCATCTCGAGAACTCTCACATTTTTCGGTATCTGCAAGAACTTTAAAATTGGTACAAGCTGTTGTATCACTTTCTTCTGGTTCACCATCATTACCTGAAGTAGCACAAATAGTAATAGTTTGAGATAGATTTTCTTGCCGTGTCACTAATAATTGAACAAATTTCAACAAGTAGCTTTCTAGTTTAATATATATATAGACGCATAGGGTGAGTTAATATTTTGTTTGGCTGAGGAATTTATAAAAATAATAAGCATCTAAGATTTTATCTAATAGGATATGATAACAGAGCATATATGGAGATTATCATAGTGCCAAAATTGGTGCAAAATGGTGTGGATGGGTTTATCAATTTTGTGTTTACATACATACATTGTTTAAAAGAGGAAGAGCTTGAACCATACCAAAAGAAGTTCCAATGGTGTTATGTTACTTTGACCTTTCAGTGCCAAAGTGAATTTGATTATACGGGTCTAAGTTGTATATATTACTTTGGACAAGCGATGGAAGATCCTCCTTGTATCGAACCTAAGAAAAATAAAATTTTCATTAGTGTGGTTTTTCAGTTTTCCTTTTCAGCTAATTATGATTAACTTTAATTGGCATCTTTGATAGACACATTTTTCATATCCATCTCTATCCATCTTTGTTATGTATAAATTACATATCGTTACATGAAAAAGATTCTAGACAAATCCTGACATATATATAATTAACAAGCACAGTGGAGAGAAAGTGTAAAAATTAACTTGATATGTTTTGACTCAACATGAGAAAGCCCACTCAATCTGATCACAATAATATATCAATTATCCCGTCCTCTGGCCACACATATGATAGACATGCATTTAGATTAAAGCCATATGTAACATCAAATCCTGCCATGCCTATATTGAAAAAAGAACATTGCTCAGAATGTCAAGATTATAGTTATTCTGTTAATCTACATGTTTGCAGCTAGCAGCGTAATTTAAAGTAACCGGGAAATCAAGAGATTCTGATAATTACCATAGCAGTTCACATTAATTTAAAAACAACTATAAGATGAAAATGGAAATTAAAAAAATAGTCATATAAAATATGTTAGGAAAGTATGGCAGTAACAATGTTACATGCTAATAATGAATACAATTTAAATCTTTAACAGCGTTACTTGACGACAAATATATATGCTTCCTTCATGTATAGCGTAAGATCAGGGCCTGCCCCAAGAAGCAGGTCAGTTAGTATTTCATACCCTCCTCTTGACAACCCAACATTCCTATACACGCGGAATCTTGTTAATCAAAATTAAATTCTTGATACTTTACTTTTTATGTTCAAACCAACAGAAAACAAATTTTAGGAACATAAATTATTGAGAAACAAATTAATAAGACTTATTTAATAGATTAAAAATCTTAGAAACGAAGACCAACAATGTATAGAGCAGTAGAGGATAACACAAAAAAAATTAAGATCCTGTTTGTTAAGAATCAAAAAACATAATTTACGGACATAGAATTTATATTCCCTTCAATGATTAGATAAATGGAAAAATAAATATTACTCCAACATGAAACAAACCCAATATTCCAGCTTCAACAATTTTTATCATTATAGCCTCTGACTACTACTTTGTTGATTCTAAGGAATCCCAGGATTCTTCCAAATCATGTGCTCTATTGCCAATTCCAAAACAATTCAGTAACAACATGTTATGACATTAAAGTTGTCGAGTGAACAGCCACTCAAGTAACAACAAAGCACTTGTCACGATGGATATCATATTGACATTATAGAGTTACACTCGCAAAAAAATACACACCCATACCAAACAGTAAATCACGGATAAAGTAACAAATATGTCTTATCATGGAGCATACAAATCGATAAACAAAACACAGTTTGTACATGCTAAAATCATTAAAATGCCCAATTTAAAAGCTTCGACAAAATCACAACTGAAACCCTAATTTTCAAATTCGACTTAAACAAAATCTCAATTGAAAAGCCCTAATTAACCTATAAATCGATTTAAATTTCACCACTAATCAACAAACAAACCCTAATTGAAACACACTTTTTCATTTACTAACAAACTAACATTTATTTGGTGAAGAAAATCTAATGTAATTTTCATATTTTTACCTTCGAGGTTGAACATTGTCCGAGCTTGAGTATTTTTCAATCTTGAATTTTCGATATCGAGTATCCAAGTTTGAAACTGAGTGTGGTCACCTTGATTGTCGTCTCTGAGTGTAGAATATAGCACCCGTGGTTTTTACTTGGACAAACAAATAATGTAATAAAATAATTTTATTGTTATTGACACGTGGGCTAGTTTTTGGAAAGGCCGGGTAAAAAAAATTGGAAAGTCGCTTCTTCTTAGTGTGAGCGGGAGATTTTAGGCCCAAAATTTCTAATTTTCTTGCAACGGTTTCATAATTTTGTTGCGAAGTGTTAAAAAATTTGACAAAAATGTACTTTATTATAACAAATTTTAAAAATATTACAATGGCTAAATATTTGTCAAAACTACTCAACAAATAGCAACAATTTAAAGACAAATTTTGTAGTTGGCGTTGTTATAGTCAATCTATGGTGTAGTGTATCAATCAAGTATTATATTGTTCTGTTCATTTTCTCTTTCACGAGAGCTGTTGAAACAAGAAACAAAGATACACATAGAATCTCAGACACATTGAATATCCGTTTAACTTCTCACCGGAGAAACGTTATAATACCCGATGTATTTCTTGTATATTTATAAGGGCATTATAATCGTTATCCGGTAATTAAATCCTTGGATAAACAAAAAGTTAGATCATTGTATAAGATTTAATTTATATATCTTTGTAGAAGCAAGAACATTGTTATTTTTGGATTGTAGCCAGTTAATTTATTTACAGGAGTGTAGCAACACCCCCGAGGATTTATATATAAATATAAACTTTCCCGAATATCTTGTGTTTGTTACTTTATTGTCTTAAATACTATTTACCCCAACAACACGGGACCATTAACCGAATACTAAATTATATATCCGTAAAAGATTCAAAAGAATTTTTTAATTTAATGAATATCGTATTCAACCCCCTCTACGATAATTCGTGACCTAAAAACTAACCTAAAACTCTTGTCATGCACGAATTATTTTTAATTATTATATAATTTTTGAATTTAATATTAAGTGAAAATTTTAAACTCTGACATTTATTTATTATAAATTTTTAATAATATAATTTGATAATAATTTCAAATATACATGTATAATTTAATGATATTTTAGTTTTAAAAAATTAGACTAATTGAAAGATATAGTTTTATTGATATTTATTGGTGTGTTTTTGGAATAGAATTATGTTTTAATTAAAAGACAAATTTTAGCTAATAATATACGATTATCTTATACGGGTTACATTTAACTAATTATATTAATTTGTTTAATTTTAGCGTAGAACAATACATTATTTTGTTTTAACCTCAGGCCCGTTATATCAACCAGCTAATTATATTTAATTTATTTTTAATTAAATTTTAACTCTAAGTGAATATTATTTTGTTTTAAACCGAATACATAAAATATTTCTTTTAGCGTGATTACATCATGTGTAACGCCCCCAAATCCGGGGTCAGAGGATTTGGTCGTCACTATAAAACCTCAATCCAAATCAACCTGTTTAATCAATAAATAAATGTCAACGGAAGATATTTAGCATTTATGACCCCAAACTAATCCAAGATCTTTTAAGGTTACAGTTCTAGAAACAAGAATTCCAAATTCCATAAATAAATTTTTCACTTTCTTTTAAATCTCTTTTCAATAATTCTCAACCTTAAAACTTAACCCGCTAGTATAACTTCGAAAAAAAGTATATTAGGCCCAAATACAATACACAATTATAATATAATATAATATAAACAACTTTACATAATAAAACTTACACTAGTCTGCAAACCCTGGACCAACCACCTTCGAAAAGCTTCTTCTTTGCTTCCTCAAATTATGCAGCTAAACAGCAAGCTAATCCTCACTGGAGGTTAAATTTAAAAACAGGCAAGTATGAGCGAAAGAAACGCTCAGCAAGATCATTATGACATATATAGGGTCGTTTTGATATAAAACCGACATCTGCATTATAGCAGAACATTTAAAATCATAGTTGCTGAATCATAAAATTTTAGTTGAGGAATCCCAGATTTAATTCCTTAATTATATATTCAAAACCAATTTGATATTTTTGAGCGAAATGCTTCAGCAATACTTTGAATCTTGACGAGAATAAAACTCGTAAAACAGTGTTTACGGAAATATCGTAAACCACAATAACATGAAACAATGATCATGGAATGAATCATAAACTTTACTCAAAATCGAACTCTTGAAATTAATACTTATTTTGTTGTCATATCAAATTAGATATCACTATGAACTTTGATGCTCACAACACCCATACTGAAGTCAACATCAATCATCTATATTAATACCACCTTTGATATCTAACAACAACGTAAGTATCAGCATAAATCAGAATCTGAATCAAAACTGCATTTCCCCATTATTCCAAAACAGAAACAGTTGGTAAATCATTTATTCTATGATTATCAAAACAATAAAGAAATTTAGATATCAATTTAGATTGGAACCAATTATATTTCATGTTGTTCCCGATGATCAGTCGCGAAACAACACCGGTATCCCGCAGCCATACCGTAAATATAGGTACTACCCGTATCCCAAAGACATGCGGTACCTATAGGGCGCCAGAAAAGGCATAACTAGCCTTGAAAGATATTACAGTTGGACCGATATCTCGATCACCTACGCTGTAACCAATAACCAGTAACCAGTAACCATTACAATCTTAGAAACCCTTTTATTGAAAAAGTAGCCAAATCCTTCGACATCCTAAATAATTTTATTCCCCCATTCACTTGGGCAGGAATACTCGCAACAAAATCATCTTTCTCAAAACCCAAAACATTTATAAATCCGATAATTTGATAAGTAAAATCACTTAATTATTATGAACATAGAACATCAGAAGAATATTTGCACAAACAGAATCATTTAATTCAGCGATATGTAAAACATTTATCTATTATGAACTGAATAGGGAGAGCAATACTTACATGATAAGATTTAAAATAAATATCACTTGAAAAATAAGTGATGATAGGGATATTTGCCTTTGGGTTTTAGCAGTTAGTCACACTCGTAAAGACGCATCTATTCTGACATTCTGTCTTAAAACATCACCGTCTTTCTTTTCAACACTTGACTGATATGCTGCTCCTGCGATTGCTAGAAGCCAGTTATCCAATTCCATTCCATCTCACTCTTTATCCAACATCTTGTCTTGATCAACTCGAATGATCCGCATCTATAATTAAAATATAGAACTTTAATTGTCTAATCGATAACCACTCGACGAACTACGCGTCAAAAGCCTATCGTCTATCCATACGATAGCCCACACATAAATATAACAGCCAAATACAGGACTCTTGATCCACATATGCACATAATTCACATAGCACATAAGCACATAATTCATATATCACATTATTCATATCACATAAGACTCGGTTCATCAGAAGGGTCGACTCGGTACGTTTAAAACTAAAATCGGGTCAAAAATACAACTTTTTGATCAATATGCGACTCAGAATCAATTTGCAAATCAAGCGACCTTTCAAAATAAAAGAATTTGGGTCTCTAAAGTAATTTTATTGAAAGCGGAATATTTTTCTGAGTCTAGAGGCGCTCGTTTCGTATTAAACTGTCGAACGGTTTATTTAATACGAATTTTTGAACATTTTTCGGAATTAAAACGGGTCTCCGAATCATTTTATAACTAAATAATAGGGCTCGAACACCCGAAAATAATTTTATAAGAATTATCGAGCCTGGAAAATAATTTAAAATAATATTTTAAAGCTCGAACTATTTTTCGGAATTTTTAAATCATAGGAAATAATTAACTCGAATTAAATAATCAATTAAAATTCATTATCTAAATAATTTGGATTTATTTTCGAATAATAATAAAAATAATAATCTTCAAAACTAAAAATAATATTTTCTTGGAAATCGGACAACACCTCCTCTATTTCTCGGACTGCCAGTCGATATCATATCGACACAACCAACAACAATCAATACAATAATTTATATTTACGCGTATAAACACTCCAGAAATGAATAACACGGCTACCTGAACCAAAACTCGGACCAAAAGTGACTTCTTCAACAATTTCTAAAAATTATGAAATAAATATATAAACATTAACATGCTATAATATACATAAGTACGAAGGCGGAATTTCAGAATCGTTACCCAAAATAAATTTTGATCACCCTGAAGAGAATATCTGATGTCCTGAAAATATCTCCATAAAAATCCGAAATTAATAGCCATAGACATATACACGCTGAGATGCCATGTGGAGTAATCACCACCGTCATACTCCTTTTTAATATCCCGAAAATAAATTAAAACGGAAATATAACGGAAATATGCCCCGCAAATTTTCTTCTCAAAACCTTGCAATATATATACCTATGCGTAGGTATCGAAGCCCTGATCGTTTATATATATACCAATTGAAATTTGGATAAACGGTTCGTAAGATATGAATTTTTGAAAATTAAAAATAAATAAAAAAATATATAACAGAGAGGAGAGCCAGAAAGGATGGGGGAGGAGGCGGTGGATAATATTGTGCGCCTAACAGGATAAGTGGAGGAGCGCAGGTAGTTTTAGGTTTTTTTTATTTTTTTTATAACTAAAATCAATACAATATAATCAAAATTAGCCCAGAATTAATAATTAACGGAGAATAATATTAAATCAAATAAATATAAAATTTATATCAAAATGTCCTAAAAATTATGAATATTTCAAAAATACAAAAATATAAAATATTTGGAAGTCCCCCAATTTTATAAAAATAAAAGTCTGATTTTTGTGGGGTTTGACATCCCGATAGGGGTCCGGTCCGATAATTTTTTTGAAACTGAAATATTTCTAAAATTCTCGGAATATTTTAAATTAATAAAAAAAAATTCATAATTTTAAAACATTTATAAATCGCGTGTCATATCCGAATTTTACGATTTAACGAACAAACGTGTGGGTAAATATAACCCGAAAAATTTTCGAAATAATTTTAAAATTCTCGAAATATTCAAATACTAATAAAATATAAGTTTCATGATTTTTGAAATATTCTGGAATTTAATACTGAATTTACACTTATATCGGATCCAAAAATAGATTACTTAGCCGCTAAGTAGCTATATAACGATACAATTTAATATCAGATTTGGATAATTATCAAAACCGAACTTATTATAAAACACCATATGAGAAAATATTGTAAAAATATCTCGTCTCTCAAGAATAAGGGTTTTATTGATCTACCGAAATGATTAGTGTATCGAAAATTTTGCGCCGGGACGCGCACAGGTCAAACCGTAATCCGGATCGAAAAAGTCAAAACATGGAAAATGTCCGGAATTACCAGATTAGGTTAGGAAGGAGTTTTACGAAGAGTTTCGGGTTGTAAAAACGCAAAAACAGTTGAGGTTGGACGATTCCTGGCTTTATAAAATAGTTTTGTAATTATTCAGAAAATAATTAATAAATTCATAAATCATTATAAAATCATCTAACAGTCCAAAAATTACCAGAAAATTATCACAATTATCTATATTTTATTCTGAGCACATAAAAATTAAAATACTCAAATAATATCACATATAAACACCCAAACAACAATTCCAATATCAGATAATTCACCAAAATTCACATAAAAATCACATAAACAAATCCAAATAATTATAAAAATAATATCTGAAAATATGGGATATTACAATCTACCCTCCTTATAAGGATTCCGTCCTCGGAATCAGCAGAAGAAAGCACTAAGGGTTTTCTAACCAACTTTCCGTTTCCAAATAACCTTAACTTTCCATAATCTCAAACAAATCTTATATTCCTTGTATAATAAAACTTTTACAGCTGCTTTACTGGGCACCATTGTTCCATTCACATCCTTTGATCAATTCATCAATGGAATCACTTTTTTACTGATTGCGAGAAAGAAGAATAGAGAGAAAGATAGAGAGAAAGAAAAAGGAAAGAGAGATAGAGATAAATAGAGAAAGAAATAAAGAGACAGACCGACTTCGCTATACGCCCCTGATATTTTAATCGCATTGCAATCCACTGCTGCTCTTGGTAATCCCATCACAAAACCCTGCTTTGACTTGAACAAGATAACTCAGCTTAATTTGATTGACATACCTTCGAATATTTGGAATGATAAAATCATAGAATTTAAAAAAAAAAAGAGAATTTGATATCATAACGGGACCAAAATCTGAATTTGAGAAAAAGTATTGTTGAAATGAAGGAATAATTGAGAGATCAATATGATCAAATGAACTTGGTATTGCGTGTCCAAATTAAGACACTACTAAAGGTTGTTAACCTTCATGTATTCACAACACATACAAGTGATGGCGTCCCATCCAACTCCTATCACACATACAAGTATACCTTGTGTCCCCTATAGTTAGGGTTGTTCATCTCAGTCAGAATAAAAGAATATGAAAGGAATTGAAAATCAAATGAATAAAGCTGAAAAGATTTCAAAGCTGATATTTCTGAAGGAAATGAAATCCAGAGAACAAAATTACGTCACCAAATGAGCAAGTGGTGTCACATCACCAAGAAACTATCCACCACATAAGGAAAGTGGAATTAAATTATCATAACTTGGCAGAGCTATCAAAACCTGAAAAATAGGCTTCATGACAGCCTCTGGCACATTTAAAACACAATTATGATTGAAAATGAGTGTTAGGGAATATATCCTCTAACAATTACTTCTTTTTGAGAGACGTCAAAAGGAATTATAGAAATAGAAGGTATTGCCAAAGTCTTAATACTTATCTTCTATTTGAACTCTTATGTTGACTCGTCATCCGGTTCTAGACAATTCTTCATGTTCTGAGGATATCGAGAATCTTCGTCGTCATCGAATCGTAGTAGCCTCGGAAGATTCCACAATAGAAGTTTGCAGCTTTCCGGAGTTCCATCCAGCTCAGCACAACCATCTCGAACGAATGCGCCTATCTTAACTTACTCATTGGTACTATATCCAATAGTCCAACGGGAACTCAATATGAGCTCAAACGTCCTCACATAGCTATACACACTCCTACACACTCTCGTTTCTAGTTTACTATAACCTCAGCTCTGATACCAACCTGTAACGCCCCCAAATCCGGGGTCAGAGGATTTGGTCGTCACTATAAAATCTCAATCCAAATCAACTTGTTTAATCAATAAATAAATGTCAATGAAAGATATTTAGCATTTATGACCCCAAACTAATCCAACACTTTTAAGGTTACAGTTGTAGAAACAAGAATTCCAAATTCCATAAATAAAATTTTCACTTTCTTTTAAATCTCTTTTCAATAATTCTCAACCTTAAAACTTAACCCGCTAGTATAACTTCGAAAAGAAGTATACTAGGCCCAAATACAATACACAATTATAATATAATATAATATAAACAACTTTACATAATAAAACTTACACTAGTCCGCAAACCCTGGACCAACCACCTTCGAAAAGCTTCTTCTTTGCTTCCTCAAATTATGCAGCTAAACAACAAGCTAATCCTCACTGGAGGTTAAATTTAAAAACAGGCAAGTATGAGCGAAAGAAACGCTCAGCAAGATCATTATGACATATATAGGGTCGTTTTGATATAAAACCGACATCTGCATTATAGCAGAACATTTAAAATCATAGTTGCTGAATCATAAAATTTTAGTTGAGGAATCCCAGATTTAATTCCTTAATTATATATTCAAAACCAATTTGATATTTTTAAGCGAAATGCTTCAGCAATACTTTGAATCTTGACGAGAATAAAACTCGTAAAACAGTATTTACGGAAATATCGTAAACCACAATAACATGAAACAATGATCATGGAATGAATCATAAACTTTACTCAAAACCGAACTCTTGAAATTAATACTTATTTTGTTGTCATATCAAATTAGATATCACTACGAAGTTTGATTCTCACAACACCCATACTGAAGTCAACATCAATTATCTATACTAATACCACCTTTGATATCTAACAACAACGTAAGTATCATCATAAATCAGAATCTGAATCAAAACTGCATTTCCCCATTATTCCAAAACAGAAACAGTTGGTAAATCATTTATTCTATGATTATCAAAACAATAAAGAAATTTAGATATCAATTTAGATTGGAACCAATTATATTTCATGTTGTTCCCGATGATCAGTCGCAAAACAATACCGGTATCCCGCAGCCATACCGTAAATATAGGTACTACCCGTATCCCGGAGACATGCGGTACCTATAGGGCGCCAGAAAAGGCATAACTAGCCTTGAAAGATATTACATTTGGACCGATATCTCGATCACCTACGCTGTAACCAATAACCAGTAACCAGTAATCATTCCAATCTTAGAAACCCTTTTATTGAAAAAGGAGTTGAATCCTTCGACATCCTAAATAATTTTATTCCCCCATTCACTTGGGCAGGAATACTCGCAACAAAATCATCTTTCTCAAAACCCAAAACATTTATAAATCCGATAATTTGATAAGTAAAATCACTTAGCTATTCTGAACATAGAACAGCAGAAGAATATTTGCACAAACAGAATCATTTAATTCAGCGATATGTAAAACATTTATCTATTATGAACTGAATAGGGAGAGCAATACTTACATGATAAGATTTAAAATAAATATCACTTGAACAATAAGTGATGATAGGGATACTTGCCTTTGGGTTTTAGCAGTGAGTCACACTCGTAAAGACGCATCTATTCTGACATTCTGTCTTAAAACATCACCGTCCTTCTTTTCAACACTTGAATGATATGATGCTCCTACGATTGCTGGAAGCCAGTTATCCAATTCCATTCCATCTCACTCTTTATCCAACATCTTGTCTTGATAAACTCGAATGATCCGCATCTCTAATTAAAATATAGAACTTTAATTGTCTAATCGATAACCACTCGACGAACTACGCGTCAAAAGCCTATCGTCTATCCATACGATAGCCCACACATAAATATAACAGACAAATACAGGACTCTTGATCCACATATGCACATAATTCACAGAGCACATAAGCACATAATTCATATATCACATAATTCATATCACATAAGACTCGGTTCATCAGAAGGGTCGACTCGGTACGTTTAAAACTAAAATCGGGTCAAAAATACAACTTTTTGATCAATATGCGACTCAGAATCAATTTGCAAATCAAGCGACCTTTCAAAACAAAATAATTTGGGTCTCGAAAGTAATTTTATTGAAAGCGGAATATTTTTCTGAGTCTAGAGGCGCTCGTTTCGTATTAAACTGTCGAACGGTTTATTTAATACGAATTTTTGAACATTTTTCGGAATTAAAATGGGTCTCCGAATCATTTTATAACTAAATAATAGGGCTCGAACACCCGAAAATAATTTTATAAGAATTATCGAGCCTGGAAAATAATTTAAAATAATATTTTAAAGCTCAAACTATTTTTCGGAATTTTTAAATCATAAGAAATAATTAACTCCAATTAAATAATCAATTAAAATTCATTAACTAAATAATTTGGATTTATTTTCGAATAATAATAAAAATAATAATCTTCAGAACTAAAAATAATATTTTCTTGGAAATCGGACAACACCTCCCCTATTTCTCGGACTGCCAGTCGATATCATATCGACACAACCAACAACAATCAATACAATAATTTATATTTACGCGTATAAACACTCGAGAAATGAATAACACGGCTACCTGAACCAAAACTCGGACCAAAAGTGAGTTCTTCAATAATTTCTAAAAAATATGAAATAAATATATAAACACTAACATGCTATAATATACATAAGTACAAAGGCGGAATTTCGGAATCGTTATCCAAAATAAATTTTGATCACCCTTAAGAGAATATCTGATGTCCGGAAAATATCTCCATAAAAATCCGAAATTAATAGTCATAGACATATACACGCTGAGATGCCATGTGGAGTAATCACCACCGTCATACTCCTTTTTAATATCCCGAAAATAAATTAAAACGGAAATATAACAGAAATATGTTCCGCAAATTTTATTCTCAAAACCTTGCAATATATATACCTATGCGTAGGTATCGAAGCGCTGATCGTTTATATATATACCAATTAAAATTTGGATAAACGGTTTGTAAGATATGAATTTTTGAAAATTAAAAATAAATAAAAATATATAACAGAGAGGAGAGCCAGAGAGGAGGGGGAGAGGAGGCGGTGGATAATAGAACGGGGGTGGTTGTGCGCCTAACAGGATAAGTGGAGCGGCGCGGGTAGTTTTAGGTTTTTTTTTATATAACTAAAATCAATACAATATAATCAAAATTAGCCCCGAATTAATAATTAGCGGGGAATAATATTAAATCAAATAAATATAAAATTTATATCAAAATGTCCTAAAAATTATGAATATTTCAAAAATGCAAAAATATAAAATATTTGGAAGTCCCCCAATTTTATAAAAATAAAAGTCTGATTTTTGTGGGGTTTGACATCCCGATAGGGGTCCGGTCCGATAATTTTTTTGAAACTGAAATATTTCTAAAATTCTCGGAATATTTTAAAAACTAATAAAATAAAATTTTCATAATTTTAAAACATTTATAAATCGCGTGTCATATCCGCATTTTACGATTTAACGAACAAACGTGCGGGTAAATATAACGAGAAAAATTTTCGAAATAATTTTAAAATTCTCGAAATATTCAAATACTAATAAAATATAAGTTTCATGATTTTTGAAATATTCTGAAATTTAATATTGAATTTACACTAATATCGGATCCAAAAATAGATTACTTAGCCGCTAAGTAACTATATAACGATACAATTTAATACCAGGTTTGGATAATTATCAAAACCGAACTTCTTATAAAACACCCTATGAGAAAATATTGTAAAAATATCTCGTTTCTCGAGAATAAGGGTTTTATTGATCTACCGAAATGATTAGCGTATCGAAAATTTTGCGCCGGGACGCGCATAGGTCAAACCGTAATCCGGATCGAAAAAGTCAAAACACGGAAAATGTCCGGAATTACCAGATTAGGTTAGAAAGGAGTTTTCCGAAGAGTTTCGGGTTGTAAAAACGCAAAAACAGTTGAGGTTGGACGATTCCCGGCTTTATAAAATAGTTTTGTAATTATTCAGAAAATAATTAATAAATCCATAAATCATTATAAAATCATCTAACAGTCCAAAAATTACCAGAAAATTATCACAATTATCTATATTTTATTCTGAGCACATAAAAATTAAAATACTCAAATAATATCACATATAAACACTCAAACACCAATTCCAATATCAGATAATTCACCAAAATTCACATAAAAATCACATAAAAATCACATAAACAAATCCAAATAATTATAAAAATAATATCTGAAAATATGGGATATTACATCATGTCGATCAACTTCTTACATTTCAAATTTTATTTTTGTTTTAGCCCGATTCAGTAAATATTTTTTTAGCTTGATTGACAATATTTATTACTTTGTTTTAACATGAGATAATAAATCTTGGTTTTAGTCTGAGGTCCGTTATATTAAATAAATCTAACTAATTATATATAGTTTTTTGTTTAATTTTATTTTAACCCGGGGTAAATAGGTAAATATTATTTTAATATAAACCAAATGAATAATATATTTAATTTTGTTTTAGCCTGATGACATTAAATGAGCTAAACGAATTTTCTTTCAAATATTAATTTTTGTTTTAGCCCGTTTATTATTTTGTTTTAACCTGATGACATTATATTAATCAAATGAATTTTCTTTCGAATTTTTATTGGTCATTATTATTTTATTTTAGTCTGAAACTGCAAATCGAACTAACTGTATGTAGTCTATTTCTAATTTTTATTTCAGATTGGATTAATTGTATAATTTTGTTTAGCCCCGCCCGAGTGAATATTATATATTATTTTATTTAAACCAAGTTCATTAGACTTATTATAATTCTATTTTTATTTATATAATTTTATTGTAAATATTAATCTATTTATGAGAGCGTTTTATTTTAAATATTGTATGATTACGGTGACCACACCGACTACCAACCAAATTTTCATTGTTTCGTCTTTTATATAATAATATACATTATAGTTTGATCCAATCATTGTTATAATAGTTTTATTGTTAGGATATATTACTTTATTAATATTTCGCTATATAAGCAATAAGTCGTATAATAATAACATTCTATTTTTTTTCATTTTTCTATAATTTATCATGATATCAGAGATCGGTTTAGGAAGGGGCTCTGATTAGAGTCATCCAACCTCATTTATTTAATTTAATCATTATAGGTATTAGTATTGATATCGGTATAGATTATGTATGTTATGTTAAAGAGTATAAGATCTTGTTTTGTTCGGGGTCTTTCTCTACCATCTTAAAATTTGAGTGCGACTCGTTACTTAACATGGTATTAGAGTTCGGTTTAAGAAGGTATTCGGATTCGAATACTTTCACCCCTATTTATTTAATTTAAATATTGATATTGATATCGATATAGGTTATGTATGTTATCTAGTCAATCGGTACAAAAAGTATCATACGACTTAGGGATAGTTTTAATGAGTATAAGATCCTATTATGCTATACCTCCAACACTTTAAGATTTTAGTGCGACTGCTTACTTAACATGTTAAATAGGTACGAAAAATGGTTAATTAACATGTTAAATAAGTACGAAAATTATATTATGATTAACGGGTGTCAAGACTCAAGAGCAAGTCCAAGAGTGCCCTAAACTCATGTTTTAAATTAGAATTTAAGACATTTTGTATAAATGAGTGCTCCAACAACATCCTAGTGGTGTCTTGAAACACTAGCACATTCATCAAATGCCCCATTTTTAAGACATCACTAGGATGCCTTATTTTAATTTATATTAATAAAAAAAAAATTCCCTTTTTCTTTACACGTCTCTTCTCTCTTATCTTTTATTTTCCTCCAATTGTAATTCAAATATAATATTATATTAATAATAAGACACCATTATAAGGTATATTGTTGGAAATTAAATACAAATATCATATCTTAAATTACTAAAATATTATATTATATTATATTTATAAGACATCTAATATGACATGAATTTGCTCTAACATTGTGGCCTTAGCATACCCTCTAATATTTAGGTTTCAGTAAACAGATAGTTCAATTCTTGGCCGCAAAGACTCAACTATTTTTTTAAAATTTGAAAATAGAAATTTAAAACTTGTATATACCTTAATAGTAAAATGTGTTATATTGAAGATGTTATTTGCAACTTTTAAAAATTAAAAAAAGAAAGCTAATAAAATTTTGAATATTTTAAATTTTTATTTGAAAAGTATGAATTTTTTATTTGATACAATACATAAACATATTCTTTTAAATAAAATAATCAAATGTATGTTTAAAAATTAATCAATTGAGGGTCTGCATATGTAAACAAATAAATATAAATATGTAGTAAAATAGTGTAATTTATTTCCCTCAAAATTACAAAAAATGAGTAATATTACGCTGGTGTATTTGTATTTTGAAAATAATGGTTAGCTCGCTAAATTTAAGTGAGATACACGTAATTTTTAGTATAAAAAATAATAACACTTTTACAAATATATGAAATTCAATTAATAATTACAATAATATCTTGATATATATAATTTTTTTATTTTATCTCATATAAGTTCCGTAAGTGAGAAATATTATTCTATTTTATTTTTAGTTTGTAAGTCAAGTAAATCCAAAAAAAGAACTTTATATCTAAAATAATATATTTATTTTACTTTCTAAAAAAAATCTAAAATAATTTATTTCGATCACACTTTCTTCACTTCGGCTCTCTGCCATAGCTCTCTCTCGTTTTCTACATGGTATTAAACACCAATTTGCACCCTCCTTCTCTATATCTTTGATCACATGTTAGCTATACATAGTATACTTGTGTATGTGTTTTTTGTTTTAAGACTTAGATTATGTGTTTGTTTAAATGTCTAAAAGAGTATCTTGAACCAATATTTCTTTGTCTTTTACATTTGATTGAAACAACAAAATGGGTTTGAAATATCACTTTAATTTTAAGTGAGGCCAAGGCATTTTCTAGAAATGCAATTTGCACTTTTACAGCTCCCCGCCCTTTAGTTTAGAGGGAACGGGAGTGTCATGTTGGCAACTAAAGGATGATAAAGGGCAAATATTTCTACAAATATATACTAGTTGTTATTTTAAGTTTCAAATGTAAAGGTAGATGTATAGTGACATTTTCTTATGTCTATTTGCTTGATATTATAAAACTTATTACATATTTGTCTAACACGACACTGATCTTGTAAATGTCCATTTTAATGTCTAAAGTTGGACTATAGAATAAATGTAATTTTCAGAATTTTTTTAATTAATTTATATACTAATTTACAGCTAGAACAAAAATCTTATACTTAAATTATCTTAGAATTCACCTTTATTGAATAGCTGGATTTTGTTTCTTAACTAAGTCTGTCATGCATTGTTTCTTTGGCGATCTCTTTTTAACCTTTAAAGATCAAAATATTTGTGATATATCAGGCTCTTAACATCTCTTAAGTGATCAGATCTCTTTGTTATGTAACTTATTATAGATATATCTCATGAAATTTACAAGAAAAGGATGGGTTGTGATAAGTATCTTAAACGTGTCCACTGCGGGTTTCCACTAAAATCACAATATATTCAATATTCACGGGGAATATTCGTCTGATGAAATGTGTAAGTTTGCCAACTTGCCATTGTTTTTAGTTCGCTATTTAAAAATTATCCCCCTTCTCTCTCTTTATAAAGAAGTTGTAATTACATCTGACAGGAAAATTGCAACAAAGTTGCATATAAGTACATTGAATGCGAAAACATGGTACAATTACATCATCATGGCTAATATATTATTTGTTACTTTTGAAATATAGTTGTTTTGGGATGTTGGAATTATATAGTTCTTTGTTATTTCTGCAGATTCTCATGATTGATTTAATATTGCATAAAGAAAAGGTCTATAGTCATTTATTCTATAACATGTTTACTCGAGAAACACTAACCTTTGAGGTACAAAATATTTAATCACTTCTTTCATGCAATGCCTTACTTTCTGAAATGAACTTAGCTTATTGACCTCCCTTTTCTAGATCTATCACTATAACTATTATTTCGCTCAGAGACTTGCTTCACTTGTATTTACATTTGAGTCAATCAATTTTATTTACATATATATCATGCTTTACAGGTGTGGCTGTGGAAACTAGCTTTCGGCTTTCTTGTCCTGGATACCTGTATCTTTATTCCAGTTAATGTATTGAAAAATCATATATTATTTGGCAAAAAAATTGCATTTCCTTTTGTTTCTTACGAGACTCTGAATTTTTAAAAATAATGAATTCGATGGTTAAAATATAGGAGGATTGACAGAGTTAGTTAAACATGTACATTAAAAAAATGAACAACATTGCAAGGAAGAAATACAATGGATCATACAAAGCTTCTTAATCATCTCTACATTTTAGTTGAATATTATGCTAAAGGTGTAAAGCTATAACTTTGAATTATGGTTGCATAATTTTAAATACATAGTCCATTGATTTTAATCTTTTATTCCCATTATTATTTTTTGACATCAGTGATGTGGTATATGTAAAGCCTTAGCTAACTCAGACAACATATTTGTCCTTAGTAGAATTGAAGATGGCTCGAAATTATACTTAAGCTTTGAATCACTGCTTTCATGCTACGGGAAGGTTTAAACTTTCTCCTATTATTGGTGTATAAATGATATTTTTTGTAATTATGCTGTAATATTCTTTGCTAAACGGGTTGCCATCTATAACGTAGCTGTTGGTGGATGTCGCTTTTGGGAATCTAATTTTTCTTATGATGTTGTTTATTGAGATAAGAGCTTTACGAAGGCATCCGTTGGAAGTACAATGTACACTTCTTGCCTCTCATCTTTGCATTCTTCAATAGTTATCTCAAGCTGACAATCGAAATTGGTTTATGTCCTTAATTATATCTTTTACATCTAAAGATGACCTGCAGAGAATCATATTTGTTACCTTTCTGTTAGTATACATGCGTTCTTTATTTTTCACAATGCTAATGCTTGCGCTTCTAGTTGTTTAGGCCTTAGGGGATGTTATGAAAAACTAGACATGACCTATATTTGTTGAAGCATATATGAACGTCACATTCTACTAGAAAGTTAATGATTATAAGATTTAGTTGATCACATTGTCATTATAGTTGACATATGCTTGTGACCTGTATGATTCTTTCTTTGAGAAGAATTTGGAGCAGATGTAATGCGTAAAATAACTGCAAGTGCACAGGGGTTAATTGTAGCAAATACGGGTCGATCCACAGAGACTATTAATTTTCAAAATCCTATCAATTTAAACCAGGCGAACTAGACAATAATATTTGAGAGGAGTTTGAATTAACCTAATTAGCATATACTATGAAACTTGTTTTCTAACTATAATCGATCAAAATTTCATGGAGTAAGCATAGGCT
The DNA here is from genome assembly GCF_009905375.1 of Apium graveolens. Taxonomy (NCBI): domain Eukaryota; kingdom Viridiplantae; phylum Streptophyta; class Magnoliopsida; order Apiales; family Apiaceae; genus Apium; species Apium graveolens. The sequence goes on from NC_133653.1 coordinate 192,900,747, forward strand.
ATGAAAAATAAATCCGGTAGCAAAAATATATCAAAATCACTTTGTCAATTAAACAATTAAGTACCAAGAAAAATCATGAGCATCAAATAATAGGAACGAGAAGATATCAACGCAATTAAATTAACTTCATCTTCATCCTAGGGAAGAAATTTAGCTACACATGATAATAAAGATGAATAAAACAAATAACTAATTGGGTGTCTTGAGTGTTGGGATGTGTAAAATACAAGAGGGGAGACCCATATATATAGGGAAAATATGAGGGTTTGGGTCTTGAAATACAAGTAGGATTCTTAAAAGTAAATTCTTCTTCTTCTCCAATAAGTATTCTATTTATCTTCCAATTCCCATTACTTCTAGAATAGTCCAACTCCTTATTTGCACCTTTTCCAACTCAAATTCTGATTTTATTTATTTTTCTACAAAACAAAGTAAAATAATTTATTTATTAATAAAATTATGAAAATGGACATAAAATAGGTATTAATTAAATGCAATAATATGGACCTATCAAATGCCCCCATACCTATCTTTTGCTCGTCCTCGAGAAAAATCAAAAAGAAAAATGCTAACTAAGAAAAGTCCTATGCTCCTTTTCGTAGGCGTGACAGGAAATTTTAGGTTTACCAACCCGTTAAACTCACAAACGATCTCTACAAGAGGAGTGTTATCTCCTAAGGGTTTACAGAAGATATGCCCATAAAATCTGTGAAATACTTTAGTTGGTGTCCAAACTCTATCAACAATAACATTCATCGGAGTTAACACAAGAATTTTTAGGAAAATACATGCCCTTAAGACTCTTCTAACTATAGCCAAGATATAGGTATAAAAAATTCACTTATATCGACTCTTACCGTTTACAAAAAATCCCAAGGTGGTCGTGAAAATAGGTCTATGAAGAATCAATTGTGTAAGTACATTTCCTCTTTTTCAACCAATATTGAACGGACCCAATCTCTATCAAAACAAGTATCTATCCAAAATTCACAGTTTTTTTAACTGACTGTGCAATGTCCGTTTTTTTAGGCTTTCTATGTTACCCATGTAGCGAGCTTTGGGCCAATGACTCCCAAACCAGATGGTCTTAGGGAACTAGGTTTTGAAATACCTGTACAGACTTAATTACTCGAGTAACAAAGGCCACAAAACAAGACTAGTCAATCATACTAATTGTGCCCATCATCTCAATTTTTTTTATTCGTGAGGAATATTGGGTAATGAAGTAGTTTATTCAAGCATTTTTTTTTCGTAAAAATTTGATTCGGCATTGTTTCAACATGTGGGCTCTGTCTCAGATATCGAAAACTTCCCTAAACAATCTATCCTACAAAGACCTTGTGCAAATGTGCCGTCTTGGACTCTTAAGCGAAAATTCGTTCGACACAAGTTTCATGAAGACAACCTTACTCAACTACGTTCAAATCATCTCAAGGCATTATATATATATATAAGTTTTGAAAAATTGCTAACACCGACTAGTATTAAAGTACCAGAGTGGACTGGACAACTTAGCTAAAATATCTCTGATTTTTTTTATTTTTTTTCAAATATTTTGGATTTTTTATATATATAAATACTTCTAAACCCCTCCCCCATACCTAAATCATGCATTGTCCTCAATGAATGCAAATGAGAGAAAAATGACAAAGTAAAAGGACGAGAATACCTGATATGGGCATGACAGAGGAGTAGAACTAACTATTATACAATAAGAAAACTTACTTTGATCACGCATCAATGAGGTGAATCACCTCTTCCTCATAATCAACCGACAGTTCTAAAAATGGCTTAAGCCTTTGACCATTAACTTTAAAAGTTTCACCATTTTTAGGATTTTCAATTTTAATAACACCATGAGGAAAAACAACTTTAACAACATATGGTCCCTCCCACCTAGATCTCAATTTCCTAGGAAATGAATGCAGCCTAGAGTTGTACAAAAGAACTTTTTGACCCGGAGAAAAAGACTTTCTCAAAATAGATTTGTCATGCAAAAGTTTAGTTCTTTCTTTGTATTCCTTAGCATTTTCATAGGCATCATTCCTAATTTCTTCTAATTCAGACATTTGTAATTTCCTATGGCTACCAACAGTGGGTAAATCAATATTTAACTTTTTAATGGCCCAATAAGCTCTATGTTCAAGTTCAATAGGGAGATGACATGCTTTACCAAAAACAAGCCTATAAGGAGACATACCCAAAATGGTCTTAAAAGCAGGATGATAAGCCCAAAGTGCATCCACCAACCTAACAGACCAATCTTTCCTATTTGAATTGACAATTTTCTCTAGAATTTGTTTGATTTGCCTATTAGAGACCTCTACTTGACCACTAGTTTGAGGATGGTAAGGTGTTGCTAAATTATGAGTAATGGAATACTTCCTCAAAAAAGACTCAAATTGATGGTTTTTGAAATGCTTACCCTGGTCACTAATTATAGCTCTAGGCATTCCAAATCTAGAGAAGATATTCTCTTTCAAGAACTTAAGAACTACCTTGTTATCATTAGACTTAGTTGGTATGGCTTCGACCCATTTAGAAACGTAATCAACCGCTAAGAGAATGTAGAGGTTACCAAAAGAATTAGGAAAAGGACCCATTAAATCTATACCTCGGACATCAAAGATCTCGAGAACTAAGATTGGATTCATTGGCATCATGTTTCTTCTAGTGATCTTTCCTAAGTGTTGACACCTACTACAAGCTGCATAAAATTCAGCAGGATCTTTAAACAAACTAGGCCAATAGAAACCATATTGAAGTATTTTAGTAGCTATCTTCTTAGCACTAAAGTGACCTCCACAAGCCTTATCATGGAAAAATGAAAGTATACTTATAAACTCAAGTATACTTATCATAACACTAACTGTGTAGAAGGGGGTTGAACACAGTGTTTACTACAATCAAATCGAATATAAGAACTCAAGTAACAAAACACAGATTTTATTCAACACAATAAACTCTGTTACAAGGAACTGTTCTCTCTCAGTGATGAACAAATTATCACGAGAGCTGTTAGGGTTACAATAAATAATATTCTCGATTAAGATAACACATATAGTGTAAACCCTATGTCTGTGTTTATATACTACACAGTTATAAGATAATCTTCTAATTGATATCGAATATAATTCTGCTTCCTAATATATATCAACTAGTTATCTTTTCTTCCAAGTATTCTATTTTTCATAGAATTCTTCTCCATGCATATCTCTTCTTATGTTTGTCTTGATCTTCTTTCCTTTCAATCAGCCGCCTTCCTTATCTGAACGTCTCCTTAAGTCCTGATATTATCTCCTGATAAATATCTTTTGATAACTTAAGTTCTGATATCTTAAGTCCTGACTTCAGTATAAGTACTGATTTCCAGTTAAGTCCTGATTTGTCCTGTTAAGTAAGATCTGAAAACTAAACACAAATCATATTAGACATGACATCACAAATATATCTAACAATCTCCCCCAACTTGTAAATTAGCATAATATACAAGTTCAACAGATATTTGATGATGTCAAAAATATTAAGTACAAATGTATGAGAATTTGACTAGATAACTACAACTTACAGTCCTTATAGCTTTACCATCCTCAAAGTCTGATATCAGCTTCAGTCTGTATATCCTTCAGAATTTAAGAAGTTGTAGATCTTTGACTTGACTTCAATTTCTGATCTCTTTGATACCAGGAGTTGTTCTGAGATAGTTATTCAACAGACATCTCTCAACATATTCAAGGTCATTGACCATCTTACTTTTAGCATTTTTCAGTTCAACTGTATCTTCACCAGTTTGAAAGATAGCAGCCCTGAGATCATTTATTTTAGCTTTCCTTATATCCTGATCTAATCTGATGATATAGGCTTTATCAGACTCTAGATTGAATTCAAGTCCCTTAATGCCATAAAATGTAGTGATGATTTTAGCAGTATTAGGCTTCATTTTAACAATTTCTCCACTATGAGATCTGTACTTAGGACAGTATGGCCTGTCAGACTTTACAGAGTAAAGTTTCTTCTCCCTTTGAATATTTGATTTTAAACAACCTGCAGCACCATCTATTGATCTGTTTTTCACTTGAAGTAGAAATAGAACATGTTCCAGTTCTTCAAAATACTTCAATGAAATAGCATTATCCCTGATCTGGAATACCCTCCCATCTGTCATAAAGTATAACATGATATCTTCTTTCAAAACAGAGTGGTAAACCATTTATACAGATTCAAGTTGATTCAATCTCTCAGGAGTTGCTCCTACACCTGGTTCACTTAAGAAAGTTGAATCATTGGTAGTGTTGTGTATTCTTTTCTCTTTAGAACTACCCAATCTTGATTTGTCTCTTGCTTCCTTTCCTGTAACAACTCTTACTTCAAAACCACTTGATGTAGTCCTCAAAGGTTGAGTCTGTTGAGTTTTGGTGAATCCTGGTAGTAGAATCTTTGAAGGTTTAACATGAGCAATGTCAGAGGTTTCCTTTTTTTTTTTATCTTCTGATATCAAGACAACTTGAGCTATGTCAGAGGTTGCTTGCTTCACTGTAATATCAGATTTTACTAAGTCCTGATTTTGAACAACATGAGCTATGTCAGAGGTTGTTTGAATATCCTTTTTCTTCAAAATCAGACTAGCATCTTCATCAGATTTTTCTTCCAGGTCCATGACTGACATATATACCTTTACAGGTTCACCAATTCTTTCTTTGCCCTTGGATCTTGGATCTACCTCCACTTGTGATTTGGCTTTGGTTGCCTCAGAATTTGTCCTCTCCTTAATCACAATACCCTTAGGTTTTTGAAGTTTCTTTTCAACAACAGAAGCTTTAGACTTGGAGTTGACATTTTCTGCTTTAAGCCTAGCTTCTTCTTTCTTTAGACTTTCAAAGTCCATTCCTGGATTTTCTTTGAGAAATAATCTCTTTGAAATTTCTTCATCAAGCTCCAGATGTCCAGTAGAACTTATCCTTTTACCAGTATCAGAACTTATTCTTCTCCTAGTATCAGAACTTGTTCTTTGACTTGTAGTTCCAGCTTTGCTTGATGAAAAACCTTTGTCTTGACCATGACCTCTACCCATTCCAGAGTTTCCCTGGTCATCATTTCCATCATCCTTACCCTTCAGTACTTGACTAGATTTGCATTTGGACTTAATTACTTTCTCCCCTTTTTTGGCATCAGCAGGTAAAAGAAGAGAGACAAGCAATTCCACTGAGGATTGGATCTCATTGAGTTGAGTTTGCTGAGAAGCTTGATTCTTTAGAATTTCAGAAATTTGACCTTGTTGCTTCTCCTGAGTCTTTTCAATATACCCAATTCGGTCAAAGGCTGGCTTAAAAAAACTGTTCTTTTCCAATTTTATAATCATATCTTGCTGGATCAGAGATTCTTGAATTTTATTCACCTTGTCATGAGTTATTGAGTGTTGACCTTGAAGGTGCCTTGTACTCAATGCAGTAACTCTCAGTTGTGCCTTGAAATCATCATTTATCAGCATTTCATCAGCTTTGGCAAGGTGCTCAGCAAGAATTTTTCTGTAGGAACAAAACTAACTGTGTTCCATTCCTTAGTCCACTCCTTTCCTCTAGGAGTTTCACTCCAAGGTACTGGGGCATCCTCTCTAATAAACTTCTTGATCAAATCAGCTTTGTTAACTGTTTGTTGAGGTGCATGTCCTGAAGGACCAGCTGCATCAGCATCTAGATTGGTAGCAGCTTCACCAGTAGATTCAGCATTGTCAGCATCAGAACTTACAGATTCTGCAGTATCAGCATCCTCTGATAAAATAACAGTATGTGAGGCTATAGAGGCTTCAACATCATCCTCTAAATTCTGATCTGCAACTAAGTTCTGATCAACAACCAAATTTTGATGCCCGCCTAAAATCTGATCTTCATCATCTAGATTCAGAACTGGTGTTGATGGAATATCTGCATTGAAATCAGCATCCAAAAGTGGTGTTATTGGTGGAGTGAGTTGAGTTGGTGGAGCTTCCAAGTACAGAACTTCAGGCACAATCAAGTTATGAATATCAATTGTAGCACTTGTACCTGGGTCTTCAACATGTACTGGATTAATTATAGGAGACACATGAGGTGTAGACACTTGCTCTTGAATATCCTCTTGCTCTTGAATAGGAGACTTTTGAGCTTGAGTAAAGTCTGATTTAGATGTGGAAAGTAATTCAATGACTATAGGTTCTGTTGGGATCAGAGATTCCTGACCCCCTTCCTTAGCTGCTGCTTCCAGAATTTCTTTAGAGTGTGATGATACACTTACAGCCCTCCTGGCTCTTTGCTTTTTAAGTCTCTTTGCAGAATTAGAGACTTTGGGAGCTTCATCATCAGAATTTAGCTTTCTAAGCCTTTTGAGGGGCCTAGAACTCCAAGTTTCAGTATCTTTCTGAGAAGAGATCTTCTCAGCTTCTACAGGTTCTGATATTGGAACCTGTTCCTTATTATCTGACTCATCTCTCAGAACAATTCTCATTCTCTTCTGTTGAGACTGAGGTACTATCTTAGTCCTCTTGGGTTTTGAAGATGAAGGCTTTACTGGATTTGCTGAAGGTTGAGGTTTAGATGACTGTGTTGGTTTGAAATATGTCCTGATGGAAGGTTGAGTTGGTTGAGGTTGAGAAGTTTGAGGTTGGTGAGAGATGGAATGTTCTGATGGCTGTTGTGTTGGCTGTGATGTGTTGGTGGGTTGGACATCAGGATAAACAAATATGTATGTGTGTGGATCAACATTTACCAAGATTTGTTTTACTGACTGAGGAATCTGTAAGGGTCACAGCTCTTGTTTCTTATTATTAGCATTTAACAAATCATTAAAAGCCCTTTTTGCAAGCTTAAAGGGTGGAATTAAATCACTGGTAGGTTGGGGTTCATCAGCACAACAAAAATTATATATAAGCTGACATAATCTAGCAAAGTATACTACATTCCTATCCTCTGTCATCCTATCCCCTATGAAACCTAGCACAACACTTGCAAAATCAAAATGAGTTTGATGAATATGGGCATACCCGATTTGCTGACTCATGATGGGAATGCCTTAGTGATACAATCAAAGAAAAAGCCCCATTCCTTTCTGATATTTGATCTTTTCAGTTGACCCAGCTTTCTCAAACTTTTCTCATAGCCCAAACTGGCCATAAGCTGTTGTAAGGCATGATCCTCCACTGTTGAGAATGTGCAACCTTCAGGTAAGTGGAGAGCTTTATGAACTGCTCCAGGAGTAACCACATGCTCGACATCTCCTGATGTGAAAACAATGCTTGGAGTACCAGTAGCACCCCCATCATCAAAAAGCCCAGTTTGCCAAAATGTTAGCACTTATTTACTTGAAATAGTTTGAGGTTGGGTCAAAGCATACCCAATCTCACTATTGGCTAATAAATCTTGCACAAAGTGCAGATCTGATGGAGCTTCAGCCTTATTCAAGATTGCAACATAGTTATTTGGTACAAACTTGGCTCCATCAACAATTAAATCCTTGGGCGCCATCAGAAATAAGTGAGAAATTAGAGTGCCTGCAAGGTGTTTGAGAAAATGTCTGTAAAGAAAACCGTCAGAAAATGTGAGAGAGAATAAGAAAAGAGAGAGAGAGTGAGTAGAATAAAAATGAAAATAAAAGATTTGAAAATCTTTTATCTCTTTTACTTAGACACCCCACGTGACAGCAGTTAATGAGAAGTGGAACAGACCTTTACACTTGTCATCCATGCAGCAGTTAAGGCAAAAGTTAATGGGCACGGTAAATAAGTAATGATTACATTGCACGTTCAGTTTAAAAAAAACTGTTCCCACTAAACAAATGATTATTACTGCTTTATCTCACATAAACCAATATTCTGAGAAAATATGACCGTTCAAGTAATGACCAAAAATAAACCAAGTAAATAAATACTGCCACGTCAGCATCAGACTTGATTATTATCAAAATTTAAAAGTCATCAGAATATGGCTCCTTAACTCGAAAAGTGAATGTTTATTTCTGTAATTCTTCACATAAATACTGATATGAGTACATCAGAACTTAATCATCAGAACTTCCATCACAACTTGTCCTCAGAATTTATGCAACTGACACTTAGACTGTTCATCTAAAACAATATTTATCACCACAGTAATTTTCATCATTCATATGGAGTGTAAGTGTGTGCATTAAGCTAAATATCAGACAAAGAGTAAAGTCTGATTCACTTGAGTACATCTTAGAAATAAAGCATACCTAAGAACTTTGCTCAAAATCTGTCATTATTCTGAAGTCTACTATAGAATGAGTTCATGTATGAGTCCACCTCAACTTTTTTGTGCTCATTTTATGCATCTTTTGAAATTCCTTTTTACAGTGGCTTCTCAGTGTAAGTGAGTCACGACTGCTTATCAGAATTTATGCTATTATCAGAGTATTTCTCCAGTAATCAGAGAATGTGAAAAGTCACCAAGAAAATTTTATTTTTCTTTTCTAATGCATATTACTTAATATTGGGTCCTCCCTTCCACATTTTTACTCTAGATCTCAAAGGAGTACCTGGTATTTATTTCTTTTTTTTTCTTTTTCTTTTGATAAGTGAGGCTTATCAGCACTTAGTACATCCATCAGATTTACTAATATCAGAACTTAACAGATAAGAAGCACTATTCTAGTTTTTGACTTAATAATAAGATACACAAAGTAAACTTTAACCAAGCTCAATATCAGAATTTGCTTGTGTTATAATATTTCCACATAAACAATTACTTCAAACATGGGATTATTAGTATATTAAAGACTACTAGGTCAGCATCTAGCACAGTTATCCTCATTGGATTGAATAGTCACAGAAACATTCATATCACTATCAGAGTTTAGAAATACACATCGGACAACAATCAACACTTAGAAAATTTCAATTTAAGCACACATTACACAAAGATAGTAATATCTATAATACTGATCATAAAATCTGATATATCAGAACATAAACTAAGCAGATTTAGAGAAAGAATCTGAAACCATTCCAAGTTCATTTACCAATCTTATAAAAGTAGCTTCACACAGTGGTTTTGTGAAGATATCTGCTAGTTGTTGATCTGTTGGAACAAAATGCAATTCCACTGTACCTTCCATCACATGCTCCCTTATGAAATGGTACCTAATGCTGTTGTGCTTTGTCATTGAGTGCTGAACTGGATTACCTGTCATAGCAATAACACTTTGATTATCACATTAAATAGGGATTTTAGAATATGTTAACCCATAATCCTGTAACTGATTCTTCATCCAAAGAATCTGTGCACAACAGCTTCCTGCAGCAATGTATTCTGCTTCTGCAGTTGATGTGGAAATTGACTTTTGTTTCTTGCTAAACCAAGAAACCAATCTACCTCCAAGAAATTGGCAGCTTCCACTTGTGCTTTTCCTGTCAATTTTGCATCCTGCAAAATTTGTATCTGAGTAACCTATTAGCTTAAAGTCAGATTCTCTAGGATACCACACTCCTAGATCAGCTGTGCCCTTTAAGTAGTTGAAAATTCTTTTCACAGCTGTTAAGTGAGGTTCTTTTGGATCTGCTTGAAATCTTGCACAAAGACAGGCAGCATACATGATATCAGGTCTACTTGCAGTTAGATAGGGTAGTGAGCCAATTATACCTCTATAATCAGTAATATTTACTGATGTACCAGTATCCTTATCCAATTTTGTTGCAGTGGCCATAGGAATGGATGCACTTGAACAATCTTGCATTCCAAACTTCTTCAACAAATTTCTGGTGTACTTAGATTGATAAATAAAAGTTCCTTCTTCATTTTGCTTGACTTGAAGGCCCAGAATATAGCTAAGTTCTCCCATCATACTCATTTGATATCTTGACTGCATTAGCTTGGCAAACCTTTTACAAAGTCGGTCATTTGTAGAACCAAAAATGATATCATCAACATATATCTGCACCAAAAGTAAGTCCTTTCCATGGTTGAGATAAAACAATATTTTGTCAATAGTCCCTCCGTTAAATCCACTTTTCAGAAGAAACTGAGCTAATGTCTCATACCATGCTCTTGGAGCTTGCTTAAGGTCATAAAGTGCTTTATCAAGTCTGTAGACATGATGAGGAAATTTTGAATCTACAAAACCCGGAGGTTGTTCAACATACACTTCTTCTTCCAATTCTCCATTAAGAAAAGCACTTTTTACATCCATTTGAAAGACTGTAAAGTTTTTGTGAGCAACATAAGCCAAAAATATCCTTATGGCTTCCAATCTAGCAACTGGTGCAAATGTTTCATCATAATCAATTCCCTCATGTTGAGAATATCCTTTTGCAACCATCATTGCTTTATTCCTTGTAATTATGCCATCACGATTAGTTTTGTTTCTAAACACCCACTTTGTACGAACAACAGATCTGTTCTTTGGTCTTGGCACCAGGGTCCAAACTTTATTTCTTTCAAATTCATTTAACTCTTCCTGCATTGCTTGCACCCAATCAGCATCTTGAAGAGCTTCTTCCACTTTCTTTGGTTCAGTCTGAGAAAGAAAAGAGTGATAGAGACATACATTTGATGTTGCTGTTCTAGTTCTTATACCTGCTTCAGGATCTCCAATTATCAAGTCAGGTGTATGTGCTTTAGTCCACTTCCTTGCAGATGGAAGGTCATGTCTAGAACTGGATGCTCCCCCATGATCCACGCTGTCTCCATCAACATTTTCGGATGCTCCCCCTGAAATTATGCTCTCTGAGTTGGATCCTTCAGAATTTGAGTTTCCAGAATTATCTGTATTTAAGTTTTCAGAATTATCAGAACTTGGCCCATCATAACTTGATGAATTAGAACTTGAAGAGCCTGTTCTAGATTCTGATGCTTCTTGAGATGTGGTTGTATCTTCAATATGCCCCCATACACAGGTGCATTTTCCTTTGGCGTAGTTATCACACTTTCAATAACATCAGAGTTTAACCCATCAGAGTTTGCAGTATCAGGATTTAGACTATCAGGATTTAAACTGTCAGAATTTACAGAATCAGAATTTAAAACTTCATTCTCAAATCTCAGTTGATCATGATCATTGAAATCTTCAAGTCCAATAATCTTCTTATCATCAAAAGAGACATTGATAGATGTAACACCCCCAAATACGGGGTCGGGGATCCGGGTTGTCACGAGTTCCATTTCCCTTAATAATACTTAATCTTAATAATCAACCAACTACTGCGTACTGTGACCCCACAATATACACACACACCACAAGTTATAGTCTCAGAGATGAATAACCAAAAATAACACAAGTCATTTTATTCTACAATTATAAGCCATTACACCTCAAAAGGGTTTCTGAATAAATTTACATATTCCTTGCCATTATTACAATTCATAAATATACATAAGTCTGGCACAACAAAAATTGAAAGCCTAGCCTATTGGTACAACGGCATCAACGCCTACAGGAAACTGCGGATCGTTTCCTAACCGCTCACGAATTGGGAGCTTGATCCTGTTCATCTTGTCTATCTGTTGTTGTGTGATGAAATAAAAAAGAAATGGTGAACAACAAGCCCACCAAAATAATATGAATAATAATTAACAATATATGAGCATTCTCATAGTACTCATGAAAGTCTTGGTCAAGAAGAAATGAACCAAGTTTGATATCTTAATGCGACCAAGTCGTAAAATAATCAGTATATATGTATATATACTTTTCAAAATCTTGGAAATCCTCTTCTATGCATATTATACATAGGGTCCAGTTTATAACTATATAAAAATATCATTGCAAGGTGATCTCATATATCTAACCTTGTCTCAACATTTTTCTGAAAATCTTTGTCATGCATAAGATAATCATTAACTAGATATAAGTTGAAAAGATGAAGTTACAAGAAACTCCAATATACTTATATCTTTTCCAAATACTACTTGAACTACCACCGTTCAAGTTATAATCAGTTTCAAAAGTTCATCACATAGATGAGACTACAAGATAAGACTTGAATAGATTCAATCTTTGAAATATCATTCAAAAGAAATGAAGTTACGAGATACTTCATTAAGTCTCGATATATATACACCTTTATATATCTCTCTCATATCTGTTATGAAAAGTATAAACAGAGTTGTAATATCCAATAAATTTGGAACAAAGAGAATTTTGGCATAAACCCGATATCTTGCTGATCAGGCAAAGATACCAATAAGTAACCTTTTCTACTGTAGATGGATGAATTCCTCGCCGGTCATCACCCTGGCCGCATTAGGACCTCGCGCTAGACCGTTACCCGGCCACTCACGCGTGGATGGACTGTCACCCAGCCTCTTACACCTTCATAGACCGTACCCTGGCCTGTCGCTTATGCCGATTCAATTAGATGGACTTACTTCCCGAACGTTGGGCAAGTAATCAAATTGTTTTCTCAAAACAACAACCTTGTTGCGAATATAAAATACACCACAGAGCCGGATCCCTCAGATTTTTGAGCGAGTATTCAAGTCCCCTTCGAAAGGAAGGTCTTAAATTTGAAAATGAGTTTTGGGAACTGCTCTACCTTTTAATATCATATTGAAGACTCAAAAACATTTTAAAGAATGTTTAGAGTAATGATGATTTAATAAAATATATCCATCCCGATATATTAGGAAATATCTGAATATTATTATCTAAATAATATTCTCATAAGGATAATCTTTATAAAAATATTTTAAGTAGAAGTTTTAAAACTCATACTTGAAATGAGTAATAAATAACAAAAGATATACTTATACGAAAGTACGATCTTTATTTGAATAATTGAAAATAGTTTGATTATTATTCAAAACTATCAAATATACCTTATCCGATTAATAGTTCTAGAAAACTATATATATATATATATTTTATACTCGGGAACATCGACTCCCGGTTTAGAAAAATGTTCACCTTTGGGTCCCCTATATTAAGGGTATACGAAACTACTGCTTATCTCTAGCATAGGTATTATGCAACTTATAAGCATTTGAATTGACAATAGAATATCAAGATTACGAAACAGGCATGCATATAAATATCATGTCACATGCTCCAATATATCGCAAGACTTTGCTAATAATAACCATGCACTTATCTCAAGATAATGCATCAATAAATTACATCACAACAACAGTATAACGGGTAGAAAACTTGCTTGAGCGTTCCGGGGTAGACTTAAGCTTAGAGTGGGTCCGATAACCTATGAGCAACAACATAAGTCAAAATTAAACCATGGTCACTTAAGAAACTAGACTTTAACCGATTGAACCCTTACGTTCGCTTTTGCGCTTAACGATTCACATAAGTCGCTCGAGTAACCTCGGCTCCACCATTTTTATAAAATTAACAGTTACGAATTTTAAGGCGATTCTTTCACGAATACTCTACCAACTGCCTAACCCACTTTACATAATTGTTTCGTAATTAGTCTTTTAAGGGTCTTAAACAAGGTCTCAAAGTAAAGCGAGGGGGTAAAGGTTCGTTCGCGAAACCCCGTAACTTAAAATGGTCGTTTCTCCTAAACCGTACATCGGATTCAAGTGAACCACATACCAAAACAAAGCTTACGACATGATCTAGCTAAAAATGGCAAAGTTACAGATTTTTAAGTGAGGTATCTGGTCCGAGATTCATGTACAACAGTCTAAGGAAAACGGGCATTACGACTGCTATGTTTACGAGTTTTCCAAGTTTCTCACTACACCAAAACCTCACCAAACAACCCACAATTATTAACACATAAAAACCTCAACTAAATAATACTATACCAGTCCTTATTCTCCAGATTCTTCATCTCAACCAACCACAATCAAGTTCTATTAACTATAATAAGATTCATTCACCAAATCACTCCAAATTCAAATCAAACTACTAATAATAAAAGATCATGCTTCTCATTTAGAAAACCAACCATCAAACTCATTAATAATCAAAGTAAAGGCAAGGTTTTGAAGTTTATACCTTCCTTGGGAGGTTTTAAGTTTCTAGGAAGCCTTAGGGAGCCTCCTACAAGCTTGATCTTTCCAAAGAAATTAAGAACACAAAGTTAGGCTTTGAAGTTTCTAAAAGTCTGATTGAAAGAACTGTACAAATGAGGGTCTTACCATGCTTATTTGGATGAGACTTGTGAACAAGAGTTGTAGGCCATCTCAATACCTTTCCAACGAGTTATAGAACACAACATCTGAGTGAGTATTGAAGGAGATATGGCAGTTTGAAGTTTCTGAGTTTGTTTTGGCCGAGAGCTTCTTCTTGCAAGGTCAGCTCTTCTCTTTTTGATTTATGTTATTTGCTTGGTTGATTCTTCTTTTTGTCTTGAAATTTGTTTTAACCTTTTTACCATGGTTAATTTTGTATGGAGCAAAATTACCCAACAAACAAAACTCCTTTGTCATGCTTATGCAAGCAAGCTTGTGTCATGTGATGACATCATCATCCACTACCTTTTTGATTAATCCCTTAATTACTTGGCTACTGACCGCTGATCTGTTATACGGTTCGCTTATCTTTCGTTTTCGTTCGTCGTTTGAGGGATCATATCCGAGATCTTATTACTTGGGTTCCCTTAAACCTTTCTCAATATTTTATATTCCTTTTATGATCCTCTCTTATAATCCCTGAATTTAAATCTTTTTAATCATGTTACCTTATACTCAATTCTTTCGGTATCTGGTGGATTTTTGGGAAAAATCAAAGTGTTCGAATTTTGATTCTGACGATCTTTACATATACTCATTTACTTTATGGAATACTAATACGATCTTAGAATTTCCATAACAGTACTCCTATATAGCGTGGTCTGATAATTTTCCTTAATCAGCATCATCAGCAAAAAGTTACTATTCATCAGTGTTTCAAAAATTCCAAAAATTGGGGTTATTACAATAGATTCCATGACAACCCTTGTTCTTAAATTGTAGACTCTGAAGGCTTTTGTGGAAAGTGGATATCCAACAAAAATTCCTTCATCAGCTTTTAGATTAAATTTGGATAGCTGTTCAGGATGAGTCTTAAGAACAAAACATTTGCATCCAAATACATGAAAATACTTCAGATTTGGCTTCTTTTTCTTCACCATCTCATATGGTGTCTTTTCATGCTTGTTGATAAGTATTACATTCTGAGTAAAACAAGCAGTCTGCACAGCTTCAGCTCAAAAGTAGGTCGGTAACTTTGCTTCATCAAGCATAGTTCGTGCAGCTTCAATAAGAGTTCTATTCTTTCTTTCAACAACTCCATTTTGTTGTGGAGTTCCAGAAGCAGAAAATTCCTGTTTAATTCCTTGGTCTTTGCAGAACTCTTCCATGATCAAATTCTTGAACTCACTGCCATTATCACTTCTTATGATTTTCACAGAGTCTTTAACCAATTTATCCAGTTGTTTGATATGATCAATCAAGATAGATGCAGTTTCACTTTTTGTGTGCAAAAAATACACCCATGTGTATCTGGTGAACTCATCCACTATGACTATAACATATTTCTTCTTTGCAATAGAGATGACATTCACTGGACCAAATAGATCAACATGTAGTAGGTGATAAGGCTCAAGAATTGAAGATTCAGTCTTGCTCTTGAATGAAGATTTTCTTTGTTTTGCCTTTTGACAGGAATCACAAAGGCCATCAGGAGCAAATACTGATTTTGGTAGTCCTCTCATAAGATCTTTCTTGACCAGTTCATTTATATTGTTAAAATTTAAATGAGAGAGTTTCTTGTGTCAATCCCAGCTTTCTTCAATTGATGCTCTACTTAACAGACAGATTGCAGAACCATCAGAACTTGTTGAAAGCTTGGCTTCATAAATGTTACCATGCATGTATCCTTTCAAAACAACTTTGCCTGTAGATTTGCTTACAACTTCACAGTATTCTTCAAAGAAATCCACATGATAACCTCTGTCACAGATTTGACTAACACTCAGTAAATTGTGTTTAAGTCCTGAGACTAGAGCTACTTTTTCAATGATGACATTCCCAAGATTGATATTGCCATATCCCAGAGTTTTTCCCATGTTGCCATCTCCATAAGAAACACCTGGGCCATCTTTCTCCACAAAATCTGATAGCAGGGCTTTATTTCCAGTCATATGTCCTGAACATCCACTGTCCAGAACTAGGATGTTTTTCTTGTTGCCCTGCAATTACAAAGACCACTAATGATTAGTTTTAAGGACCCAGACTTGCTTGGATCCTTTGGCCTTATTAAGTTTGTTAACATTTGCAGCGGATTTAGCATCAGAGTTTATGTTAACAGTTTTCTTATCAGAATTTACAAAATCAGACTTTGCATCAGAACTTACACTAGAAGGAATAATGCTAACTTTCTTTAAAGAAGGTTTTATTTGGTAATAATCATAGTATAAACTATAATATTCCTTACAAGTATAAATGGAATGCCATAAACTACCACAATGAAAACAAGGATTCTGTGGCCTATATCTAACAGACTGACTCTTAACTCCTGATTTTGAAGGTAAGGAGTTTATGTTCATATTCTTCCTGCAAAAAGAAGCCAGATGGTTAGAATTTCCACAGTTATAACATTTCTTTCTAGGAGCATTAGGAACAGGCTTATAATCATTGCTTTTATTCACACCTTCCTTTCCATTCCTATTTTTCCTAGGTGGCTTTACCTTGTTTACATTCTTAACTTCTTTCAGCTTGTGCTTATGCTGCTTCTTTGTCATTAAGCCTATGTTAACTTCAGTTGGCTTATCCAGTTTTGGTTTGTCAGAAGTTAATTTCTTTTTAACTTCTGATTTATCAATATCAGACTTTACAGTTACAAACTTAATAGGATTTACCTTTGGCTTTTGTTTAACAACTATAGGCTCAATTTCTACAGTTCCTTTATTATTCTTATCATCTCCATAACCTAAGCCCTCTTTCCAAATTCCACTACTTAATAAATTCAGAGTTGTTCTGCCAGAGTTAGTCCAAGTCCTGATAATCTCTCTTTCCTTTTCTAACTCATTTTTTAGAGATTCATTTATTTTAAGCACTTCATCTCTAACATAGAAAGCATCATCTCTATCTTTCTGAGTTTGATGGAACATAACTAACTCTTTTTCTAAATAATCATTCCTCTTTTTATAAGCAAGATTTTTAGAAGTTAATCTTTCATATGTTAAAGTTTGATCTCTATAACTAATGAACATGGTTTTAAGATATCTTCTCAACTCAATAATATCATCAGTATGAAAATCATAAGTTGTTTGAGGTACCTTTAACTCAGCAGCTTCAGAACTGCTGTCAGCATTTGCCATCAAGGCATAGTTCACCTCACTTTCAGAATCTGAAGTGTCTGTCCAGCTTTTCTTCTTTGTGACAAGAGCCTTGCCTTTGTCACTTTTTCCTTTCTTGCAATTAGTAGATATGTGGCCTTTCTCACCACAGTTGTAGTATTTGACATTTGAGTAATTTTCTCTGTCAGACTTTCCTCCTTTGCCTTCAGATTTTCTGAAACCTTTCTTATCAGAACTTGCACCTTTCCTGGAAAACTTCTTTCTCTTTATGAATTTCCTGTATGCAATTTTCGTGATTCCTTTCACCATAAGAGCACACAGCTTCAAAATCTCTTCATCAGGGTCCGTCTCAGATAGACTTTCAGTTTTTGAATCCTCATCACTATCAGGACTTGATGACTCAGTATCAGACTTTGTGATTAGAGCCTTTCCTTTGCCTTTCTTTGAGACAGCCACTTTAGGGGGTTCCTCCTCATCCTTAAGAGCAACTGTCCTTGACTTTCTCCCATGCCTCTTGCTTCTTTGATCCATCTCAAGTTCAAGAGTCTTGAGCATACCATAAATTTCATCAAGAGCAGTTTCATCAAGAGCATAGTTGTCTCTTATAGTTGTGGGCTTCAAATACCAACTTTCAGGAAGAGCTAAAAGAAATTTAAGATTAGTATCTTCAAGATCATATTCCTTATCCACCAGTGACAGATCATTCAAGAGTTTGACAAATCTGTCATATAAACCAGTTAATGACTCATCAGGTTTTGAGTCAAAGTGCTCATACTCTTGAGTGAGTATAGTCCTCCTGTTCTTCTTAATTGAATCGGTTCCCTGGCATCTTGTCTCCAATGCATCCCATATCTCCTTTGCAGTCTTGCAGTTAATTACCCTGTTTGACATGACATTATCAATGGCACTATGCAGCAAATGTCTTACCTTTGCATCCTTTACAATAGATGAGATATCTTCCGCTGTATATTCACTTTTCTCCTTTGGTACAGTCTGTGCTGGCTGATCAGCAACTACAACAGAGAGCTTGGTTGGCTTATGTGGTCCTTCATTAATTCTGTCAAGGTATTCTGGATCTGTAGCTTTCAGAAACATAGACATCCTCACCTTCCATATGGGATACTCAGAAGGTTTCAGTATAGGAACCCTAATAGTCTCATATCGATTATGAATTTGAGTCTTTGGATTTTCTTCAGTTTTGGTGGGCTTGGTTGGAGTTTGTGCTTCTTCAGACATGATTGTTTTTGGATCTTTACTGTATGTATGTTAACAGATAGCTCTGATACCACTTGTTTGGTCACACACACTGTAGAAGGGGGTTGAATACAGTGTTTACTATAATTAAATCAAATATAAGAACTCAAGTAACAAAACACAGATTTTATTCAACACAATAAACTCTATTACAAGGAACTGTTCTCTCTCAGTGATGAACAAATTATCACGAGAGCTGCTAGGGTTACAATAAATAATATTCTCGATTAAGATAACACATATAGTGTAAACCCTATGTCTGTATTTATAATTCTGTTTCATATTATATATCAACTAGTTATCTTTTCTTCCAAGTATTCTATTTTTCATAGAATTCTTCTCCATGCATATCTCTTCTTATGTTTGTCTTGATCTTCTTTCCTTTCAATCAACCGCCTTCCTTATCTGAACGTCTCCTCAAGTCCTGATATTATCTCCTGATAAATATCTTCTGATAACTTAAGTTCTGACAACTTAAGTTCTGATATCTTAAGTCCTGACTTCAGTATAAGTACTGATTTCCAGTTAAGTCATGATTTATCCTGTTAAGTAAGATCTGAAAACTAAACACAAATTATATTAGACATGACATCACAAATATATCTAACAACATCTTCAACTATACCCATCGGAGTTTTGACAAAACGGTCAACAAACTGAAGAGTAACACTAGTCTTTTTAAGTTCACCTAAACCCAAGGCTTGATAGATAGATAATGGAAGAAGATTCACACTAGCTGCTAAATCGAGTAAACCTTTATTAATGAGTGTATTACCTATAAAATAAGAGATGGTAGGACAACCAGGATCCTTATACTTTACAGGGATTTGATTTGACATGATAGAATTAACATGAGAGGTTAGGAAAGCTTTCTTAGGAACATGAGTGGTTCTTTTATGAGTATACAAATCTTTTAGACACTTAACATAAGAAGGAACTTGTTGAATTGCATATAAAAGAGGAATGTTAATCTTGACTTGCTTAAAGACTTCAGAATCTTATCTAACTGAGCAGATTGTTTGTTTGAGATAAGTCTTTGAGGAAACGGAGCTTTTGGCTTAAATACTTTTTCATTAGACGCATCAGAGTAGGGTTTTAAAGGTGGTTCTTTGGATGGTGATGACTCATTAGATTAAGAAGTTTCAGGATTTGAAGATTGTCGAAGACTAGGATTCAAAAGTAGAGGATTTGGTTCAGATGTTAGTTTATCTTCCTGATGAGTATTAATACCAGCATGATTGTTGAATTGATTGCCAGACCTTAGAGAGATGACGGAGTTCACATTTTCATGAGACCTTTGGTTTGGATGAAATTTTAGATTAGCCTCGGTTTGACTAGGGAAATGATTTCTCTCTCTCCCTCTCTCACTAATTGTGTTTGCCAATTGACTAACTTGGACCTCTAGCTTAGATATGGCTTGTGTGTTTGAATTTAGCAACTGCCTATCTTGGGTCATAGCTTGTATGAAAGATTGTTGAGATTTAAGTAAAGCCTCCATACTTTTTTCAATGGAATTCAATTTCTTATCATATTCACTAAAACCAGGAGGATTTAAGGGGACTGAATTAGGATAATGACCAAGCTTTTGAGGAGGAAAAGTGTTGGGATTTTGAAATGGGTATGGACCAGGATTGGGCTTTTGAAAAACAGATTGAGAATTTTGATTAAACTGATTGTATTGACCTTGGTTCCATGAGAAATTTGGGCGATTCTTCCAACCAGGATTGTATGTGGGTGCTTATGGATCATTCCTAACTCTAGGTTGAAATATAGCATTGACTTATTCACTTTCAGGGCAATTGTCTATTTCATGATTAAGAGAACTACAGTTTGCACAGATTGCAAATTGAGAAGACACATTGTTGGTTTCTAAGGCCTCTAGACGTTTAGTGAGTGTAGCTAACTTAGCTTCGGTTGTAATAGAATTACCAATTACGTGTAAGCCCTTAGATCTTTCAGGTTTCAGATTAGGTTCCCTAGTTGACTCCCACAACATTGTTTTTTCAGCTAACTCCTCAAAATATTGCCAAGCTTCTTCCTCAGTTTTATCCATATATTTACCTTGGCACATACACTCTAACAAAGCAGTGGTTTGACTGTCTAAGGCTTCATAAAGAATTTTACAAAGTCTCCATTTTTCTATACCATGTCGAGGACACTTAGACAAAAGTTTTTTAAATCTATCAAAATACTTCCAAAAAGACTCATTCCAATTTTGTTGAAATTGGTTGATTTCATTCCTAAGTTTGTTTGCCTTATGGTTTGGAAAATATTTTTTAAAGAAAGATAGACACAAATCCATCCCACGTGGAAACATAATTAACAGGTATACTATACAACCATTGTTTAGCCTCTTCTTTTAAAGCAAAGTTAATAAGTCTGAGCCTAATGGAGTCTGAGCTAAGTTGTTGGAGTTTTTGTAAAGCACATACTTCCTCAAATTCTCGAATGAAAAGATATGGATCCTCTCCCTCTACCCCAGAAAACCTAGGTAACATGCTAATGTGGTGATGTTTAATTTCAAAATTATTCGCGGTTACTTTAGGTAAGACTATGCATGAAGGTTCAGCGGAACGAGCGGGATAACAACGGTCTTTGAGTGAGACAGCCATGACTACAGGTGGAATTTCTACTTCTACTTTGACTCAATTTTAGTGGGTGAAGAGAAGTCGAGTTACCTTACTACTTTAGGAGATGAAAGGTTAGAGTGTCTTATTAATCTAGATGAATGGTCTCAAACCAATTACTTTGCATATAAGACAAGTAATCACGTAGCAGATAAGAGCTAGAAGTCAACAAACAAGAAAAATTGGAAAATCAAAAAGAAAAAAAAACTTTGATCTATGGGTAATCCTAAAAAAATCTAGACAGCTCCTAACTTTTGGACAAAAAAAAGTCTATAAATCTAGATTTATTTAAACTGATTGGCCAGGTAAGCGGGGGCACTTCCTTGTAAACAAGGCGCTGAATTAGAGAACCGCTTGCCTAGTCACCAATTCAAATTGGCCAGGTAAGTGAACCACTTGCCTTGTCACCAAAAGTTCGAATAATTCCAAATTTACTTCCTCTTTTAGGTACCTTCCTAATTGAGCTCGAAATCCTAGGGCCCAACGTCTACTTAATTTTATTAAGGTAGGTGAATGCAAGATGAATGAATTAGTGATTTATGGGCCAAGAAAAGGGTGATGAAATCCCTCACCTTATCTTGTAACGGGATGGCGCCCTTAAGATTATTTAGATGATGTCACACACAAAGAACAAGATAATAAACACTTATGGATGCACTACACTACGTGTATTATTCTAAATTGAACGTACCTCTTTCCTCCAGCAATCACCACAGTTGTATAAGATGGAAATCAATAAATACAAAGAGAAAATCTAGATGATGTGATCCTATGTGAAAGAATGAATGATGCAACAAGTAGGTTATTAACAATTAACTAAAATTTTTGGATTTTTCAAATATTTTTTTTTGGATTTTTCAATAATAAAAGTGAGAAAAAAATAGAGAGGTGCTACGGAATACCGAAAAGCGCTTTCAAAAATTCCAAAAGACGGTGAGGCCTTCTAGCGGTCTTCTTGTCCAAGCTTTTCTCCGCTTCACGATTCCCTACAAAAAACAAAGAGAAAATAAACAACTAGTCCAAAGAATTAAATATAGAGTTAAAATTAACAATAGTCCCCGGCAGTGGCGCCAAAAACTTGATGTGTAAAATAACTGCAAATGCACAACGATTAATTGTAGCAAATACAGGTTGATCTACAAAGACTATGAATTTTCAAAACCCTAACAATTTAAATCAGGCGAACTAGACAATAATATTTGAGAGGAGTTTGAATTAACCTAATTAGCAAATTGATCAAATAAAATGGAAAACCTAGGAATCCGAATCCGTTAATCAATCGCAATTAAAATCAACTCGCCCTAAAATCAATTCTCTTTTCTTCACAAATAAATTTTAATTAACGAGACAAGCATATACTATGAAACTTGTTATCTAACAATAACCCATCAAAACTTCATGGAGCAAGCATAGGCTATGAAAAATAAATCTGGTAACAAAAATATATCAAAATCACTTTGTCAATTAAATAATTAAGCACCAAGAAAAATCATGAGCATCAAATAATAGGAACGAGAAGATATCAAAGCAATTAAATTAACTTCATCTTCATCCTAGGGAAGAAATTTAGCTACACATGATAAAAAGATGAATAAAACAATTAATTAATTGGGTATCTTGGGTGTTGGGATGTGTAAAATACAAGAGGGGAGACCCATATATATAGGGAAAATATGATGGTTTGGGTCTTGGAATACAAGTAGTATTCAAAAAAGTAAATTCTTCTTCTTCTCCAATAAGTATTATATTTATCTTTCAATTCCCATTACTTCTAGAAATAGTCCACATCCTTGCTTATTTGCACCTTTTCCAACTCATATTCTGATTTTATTTTTTTTCCTACAAAACAAAGTAAAACAATTTATTTATTAATAAAATTACGAAAACGAACATAAAATAGGTATTAATAATATGCAATAATATGATCTATCAAGATGCCTGTTACATAAAGACATTTTTTTACCTAAGTTTAGCCACCTTATTATTCATTGAGTTCTAACGTAAGTTTAACTACCTTATTAAATGATCCAGTTGGACAATTATCATGGTTAGTTTGTTGCTGTTCCGACATAGGTAATGGAGGGTAAATCGAACTGATTGACATGAATGCATGATTAAGTGATTGTAGAGAGATATCGTCAAACTAATCCAGCAGACTGTAAATTTGAAAACAATGTACTAATTTTTTGCTAATCCATATTTGTATTACAGCTTCAAAGACACAGTGCTTGCCATTCTTGTTTCCAGTTACTTCAAGATCTTTCTCATCGCCTAATGTACTAATTTTTTGCTAATCCATATTTATACTACAGCTTCAAAGACACAGTGCTTCAAAGACACAGTGCTTGCAATTCTTGTTTCCAGTTCCTTCAAGATCTTTCTCATCGCCACAATGGTATGAATATTACAGTGTAACTCTACAACACAAAAATCTGGTTTTTCCCTTTCTCGTTCATAATCAAATTCAATTTAAGGAGCAAATTGTCTCATAATCTCTGACCTTTTATTTTTAATCATGTAGATATGGGAATTTCCTTCTTCTGTACTTTACATCAACGACATAGTCGTGCTGTCGTCTAATACTGTGGCTTTCAAAGGTGAGAGGATACTCAATTTTTAACTACCCTGAATAGTGTGCCCAAAGTTTCACCAACTTGACTAGTATTGTCATTATGAAATTATCATTCATTATCTTTTGTTTGAGTATTATAAACATGTCTCATGATTATTGTAATAAACTCTGTTTATTAGTTGCTTTCTCGACTAGATATTTAACATGCATACATTAACACTGATGGAGTTTGGGAGTGGAGTACTAGTGCTGCAACCTCCCCCGAAGCTTTTGCAAAATTAGTATTAATATATGTTGACGGAGGAATTTGGAAACAACAAAACTTGAGGTTAGTAGCTGGAAACAAGATCTGTGATGGCAGTTCTTCGTCGAAATCGTGAACAGTAACCGATGAATCTGATGAACAGTATTCGTCGGAAAAGATGAACAGTGTTTGGTGGTGATGATTATTGGGGGCTGAGATTGCTTAGGGTTAGTGGTGGCTCCTTTGCGCTCTCGCTTCTGACCCCTTACAATTTGCCTACGTATACCTATTTATAGGGAATCAAGCCCACGTAGTTCTCGGGGAACAAGAAACCTAATGGGCTTAGATTTCTTATCCCGAGGCCCAGTAGGAAACCCACTGGAAACCGTCTTCTACTAGCTTTAGGAATGTCCGCCGATGAGGCCCAACCACAAAGGCCCAAGGCTCTTCCGCGGCTTCGAGACTTCACGGATAAGGCATCTCCCTGGCCAGGGATAAACCTCCGTTACCAGCTGTTTCTCTAGTCCGCGGACGCAGGTATAGCCGTGGTTCACCCCAAATGTTGGACGCATCCTTGTCCCCCGATAAGGAGCCCCTACCAGATTACAGGACAAGTGATCCCAAGCTTTTGAGTGCAAAATGCAGGATACTCCAAAGTCTCCCAACGAGGACACCCATTGACTACAGGGACATAGCTCCCAAAGCACACACCAGATTTCACCCCACATCCCCAATGAGGACACCCATTGACTACAGGAGGAGGCCTTCAGTCCAGGCATACCCCTGGAGGTCTCTGACCACGGACACTGCCTTTCCTGTAGATATGCTACAGGAAGGAGTTCTTCAATAGAGTACCTGCATCAAATAGGTTAGTAATAACATTCTCCATCTTCCTTGAATCTTCCAGAGAGTCCATCCAAGTAGCATATCAAAGTTGCATTTATATGTCAAGTAGAAGTTAAGGGAGCGCCCTTACATTCCTGTATATTGGCGCCGCCCTATGTCATCAGCCTTTGATCTCTTCCTATATCATTCTACATCATAGGGCGCGCCCTAAATTATTCATCGTTAAGGCTTGTTCTAACTCTGTCCAAGCCAAGGTGTGAGTCTGTCAAAGCAATCCGTCCAAGGAGCCTTTCTTACTCCGTAGGACAGATTCCAATCAAGGAATTACTCTCCCCTTTTTCAATCATTGGACGTGCCTCCTTATTACGTTTGAGGGCGCGCCTTTGGAGATAATAACCACAACCGTTAATCAACTACTCAATCAATAGGGGCGCGTCCCTAGGGCGCGCCTTCTTTTTTATGGAAAGTTAATCTTATCTTTTCCTAGATTTTAGGCATTTCTCCTTCGATTTTGCCTATTTTATCAATCTCATTCTGAATATTGTTTATACCAATTTTTGGGCATAACAACTACCCCCCAAATTCCATATGTCATTGAAAATGGGATTTGAATTTTTGTCATCCTTATCAAAATCTGTATAAACAAATCTTCCAATACTTTTTACAGGGCGCGCCTTAAACAGGGCGTGCCTTCCAATTTTTCTTTACAGTTTCAATGATGCCATAATAACCAAATAAGGCGCCCCTTCAAGAGGGCGCGTCTTAGAAGTTCAAACGGTTTAAAAATAGTCCCCCTTAGGGATTCGTGATTGATGTGACTGATTTGACAGCTGTCTTCTTTTTTACTATAAATACTAGTCACAATCAGTCATTTTTTTCTTTTACTTTTACCCTCTCTCTTACTTCACCCCTTTTCCTTTTCAGAGCACCACCACTGGCGGCACTATCCTTCTGCTCGGAATCCTCTCTCTCGGCCACCATTTCTCCAATTTTTTTCGATCATTCTCTTCTCCATTCAAAAAGGTATGTAAAGCTTCTTTCTTTTTTGAATTTCATTGCATAAATCACATTGCATGTTACATTGTCTTTTCAACTTCCTTCACTGTTCTTGATGATATGCATAAAATGATGTATATATCTGTGTATGTATATGTTTAATTCTGACTTCTTGCTGTTTTAGATCTAAATTTATTAGGTCTAATTTCTAATTTCATGTTTCTAGGAAGCCTAATCGTTTATCCCTAAATTCAAAAGCATATATTTTATGATAAGGCGCGCCTTTACATTTATACTGGGCGCGCCGTCGTCATCTACTTATCCGATAGCTTATCGCTCATAGCAGTCTCTATGGATCCTTTAAATGTTAGGACGCACCTTCTTAGCGTACGATCCGTCTCAAAGTAAACTGTCATAGATAATAGGAAACATCATTTTTTTAAGCCTCCCCTTATTTTCTCCATTTCCTTCATACTTTCGTATTTCATTCTTTCGCACAGGACGCGCCCTCAAAATTTCTTTTGGTTTTCTTGACAGCTGGAAGACGAGGGCGCGTCCTCTCCTGTTCACCCTTTAAAGAATTTCCTTACAAATTTGGGGATCTATTCGCCTCCAAATACTTACTTCGATCCTCAACCCCCAAACGCCCACCATACTCCTGACTTTCTGAACCGGGTGGCGCGCCTTCTTCAAGACTCCAAAAAGGGTACTTTAATGGAAGATTCTTCAGGTAGTTCTTCTACGGACAATATTCCTTTGTCTCGTAGACATGGGAAGCAAAAGCTGGTCCAAAAGGACAGATCCTCAGCTCCAGATAGGACAGAACTGGACGACGATGACTGTTTTGAGAGTTTGAATGTTGATAGGTATAGGGGTGTTGAGAGGGGTGTCAACGTAGGTACAGGACCTTCTAAAGTATCCTACAAGGATGTATCCCCAAGCCCATCTCCTCAACAAACAGAAGGCGCGCCTACTTCTCCCGTCCCTGAGGGCACGCCTGAAGTAAGTGTGTCACCTCTACGTGATGAGGAAAATTTCTTTGACGAGGACTCCTTCCAATTTTCTACCTCTCCTGAGCCTTCTCCAATTCCCTTCCAACACTGGGAAGTTTCTAATAGTGAATTAGACTTTGATTGGGACAAATTCGAGCCATGCAATGAAGCTGTGAAGAAACGTTTCAGGAAGGAGCACGGGAAGCTTTTCTGCGTGGGCATGTCCTCAGCTTGTTCAGATGAGCAACTGGGATGGCTCATGGAATTTTATGACATGGTGGGCATATAGGCGCGCCCTTTAAGCATGATGCGGCCCCATATCTTCAATTATGGGAGAAACTTTAAAATTCCCAGAATGGTGACCAGCCCCAAGCTGGTATCTTTGGGTATAGGCGCGCCCTTACATCCCTACCTTAGGGAAGTGATAGAATTGTACGACATGGCTCCACTCCAACTTTCTCCCAACAGCTATAAGTTTATCCTGGCTCTGTTCATCCTCTATATGGACTTGGGTTTCCCTCAATCGTCAATGGCAAAAGTTGCTTATTTTTTGAATCTAAGAAAATCTGACCATGGGTACTACTATTTGGTGAGGGACAAGCAGCACAACAAGAAGGGTTTTTCCTCTGGCAAGCTTAGCCATGAAAAAGGTTGGAAGGAAAACTTCTTTTACCTGTACGACGTTCCCAGAATAAGGATAAGATTTAATAAGTCACCAAGTAAGGGCGCGCCCTTTCGTTTCTTTCCTTGCGTTATTTCTATGTTCTTTCTTTCTTTTTTCATCCTTATACTTTTTTAGACAGACCAGCGTCCAAACCTCTTAAAGGCGAGCCCAAAAAACGAGATGAAGCCTCCTTAGAGTGGCTGCTGACAGGTAGAACTTAAAAACCTTAGTCACCCGGACCAACTTGATGCGAGTAGGAATTCTTTCTGACCAAGTAGGAATGAAGTGTAAATAAGTAAAATTTAGGAAGGGTGCTCCTGTTTCTCATGTTATTGACTTAGACAGTGAAGAAGAAGCTGAAGAAGAAGAAGAAACAGAGGATGGCTCCTTACAAGGCCAAGATCCTTCAGGTTCATTAATTGTAGAATCTAAAGGCGCGCCCTTTTACTATTGGCGCGTCCTTCTTCTCTTCTGTTAACTTTTTGTTGTCATATTGGATAAAAACTTCTGTTTATTTAATCTTTCCACATCTTTAGGGCGCGCCCTTTTACTCTAGGCGTAGCATTTTACACATGTTTATCGATACTGCCTTTATCAATTACTTTTATTTATTGCTCTGTTCAACATACTTAACTGTCACGCTTAACTAACATGTTCTATGTTTTGTGCAGAAATGGCTCCTCCAAGAATTCCCAAGTCTTTTGGGGCGCGCCCTGGTGACAAGCCTAGGCCTAAGCCAAAGAAGGATGCTCCTGCAGCACAGGCATCCGTTCCAACTTCTGCCCCCATTCCTCAAACATCACATGTTCCAAAAAGGCCCATAATTGACCTCACAGAGAAACAGGGCGCGCCTAAGAGGCATAGAGCAGAGGGCGCGCCTTCTGGACCTTCTGCTACCTTGAACGCTCCTGGCCCCATGGGCTCCCTTCATGTTTCGGATGAAGAAGTGGAGCAGTGGCAAGCCATGGATTTGGGAGATGCCACTCGTGCTTCAATAAAGGCATCTTGCCAATTGTTCATCCACTCCACTCGAGTGGTGGACAGGCTACTTGAAGAGGGGGCGCGCCTAGAGAGGCTGCAGGGCGATAACAATATTCTGAGAAATACCCTCAAGGACAAGGACTTTTTGCACGCTAAGGATATTAAGGCCAAGGATTCTGAGATTTCATTCCTCAAAGATGAGGTAGCCAATCTCACTTCTCAGCTAGAAATTGCCAACAAAAAGGCTACCTCTCTCCATACTGAGCTTGGTGCAGCCAACTTGAGGATTTAATATTTAGAGGAGCAACAGAAACTGGGATGGCCTGATGAGAAGAGGGAAATGACTGATGAGGCATTTGCCAATGGCTTCCACTTCTACAGGGTTGGTTTTATGGCCAATGACCCTGATTATACCTTCGAGAAGTTTGGGGAGGAGACAGTTGCCGAGATGGTGGAGTTTAAGAAAGAGCATGCTGCTGAAATCAAGGCAAGAAGGATATAACTTGGGTTGGAGGAGGAAGAAGGTGAGGGCGTGCCACAAGAGGAAATCCCCAAGGACGCGCCTGAAGCTGATCCCACTATCCCTCTTCAAGCTATTCCTCCAACAGACCAGTCTCAAGGCGCGCCTTGATTTATTTTAGCTTAAATTTCAAATACTTCTGAGGAACCAGCCCTCTTTTAATGTTGTGCAAAGTTGTATGACTTACTTTTCTGCTACTTTTTGACTTTTGCATGTATGGCTCAACGTTAGTTTTATCTTTCCTCATACTCATAAAAATTTGTTAAAGCACTTTGATGTTTTCCTTTGCCACAACTTATATTTTCACGATGGCGCGCCCTCGCATCACCATAAATCTTGTCAGTTCATTATGTCTGATGTTGCTACAAGGCGCGCCTTTTGATATCAGAGCTTATTTATTTATCATGTTTTGTGGGTGATTTCTTTTTTCGTGATTTCGAAGTTGTTATCGTCCTTTTTATTGTAGCGCTTAGATATGAGGGCGCGCCACATTGCAAATGATACGTACTTTTTCTTACCAGTAGTACCTTTGCAATATTTTACTTACTTATTAGTCCAAAGGCGCGCCTTAATTTGGGGAGCTTTTGCCTTAGCTTATTTTGCTGGCCATGTACATTTATTCCTTTCATCCTTGTCTACTATATCTATCTTGATTATGAAGCAGAAGTTATCAGATAGGGCGCACCTCAACATAGGGTGCGCCTCTGATATTTTTCAAATGAGAATTTTCATGTCAAGCAAATAAAGTAATTTGAGGTAACTTTTCTTTTATTGATAAAGCGCTCTAGTGTATATATTACACCAGTCCCATGGCTATTATGCTCTATGGGGAAATCATTAGAATTTTTTTTTCTTTCTGCTAGTTCCAAGGTTCGCAGCCACATGTACTACCCCCTAGGCTGGGAGGAATTTATTTGCTACTAGCCTATTATATAAGAATCAAAATAAGAAAATAAGGGGACACAGCCACACCCTACTGATAGTACTTCCGTAAATGTTCTGCATTCCATGCTCGAGGATTAAGTTTACCATCCAGATCTTCTAAGCGATAGGTTCCCTTCCAGAGTATAGCTTTAACTTTGTACGGTCCTTCCCAATTAGCTCCAAGCACCCCGTGCTGAGCTATCTTAGTGTTAGGCATAACCTTTCGCAACACAAGATCTCCAACCTTGAACGGTACGGATTTTACCCTTTTATTGAAATACCTTGCGACCCTCTGCTGATATGCAGCAAGCTTCAATTGAGCGTTTGTTCGGGCTTCGTCTAACAGATCCAAGTGGAGCCTCTGGTTAACTTCTGCATCTTCCTCGACAAACACGTCTCTCCGTAGGGATCCTGCTCCTACCTCCACGGGAACCATAGCCTCATACCCATACGTCAGCAGAAAAGGGGTTTCTCCTGTGGTTGATCTAGGGGTCGTATTGTAAGACCAAAAGACCATGTGCATCTCTTCTGGCCAATCTCCTTTTTTCTCTTCTAACTTTGCCTTCAAGGTGTGTTTTATGATTTTGTTTATGGCTTCTGTCTGACCATTACTCTGCGGATGATAAACCGCGGCGAAGTCTTTTTTAATCTTTAAGTCCTCACACAGTTTGCTTAACTCTTTACTATCAAATTGCTTTCCATTGTCTGAGATGAGTTTGTAGGGGATACCGAACCTGCATACTATGGAATTGAACACGATCGTGGCTAGTGGCATAGCCTCTGCCCATTTGGTGAAGTAGTCCACAGTCACCACGGCATATTTCACACCCCCTTAGCTTTGGGTAATTCTCCAATGAGA
Organism: Apium graveolens; assembly: GCF_009905375.1. NCBI lineage: Eukaryota > Viridiplantae > Streptophyta > Magnoliopsida > Apiales > Apiaceae > Apium > Apium graveolens. The sequence continues at coordinate 192,931,453 of NC_133653.1, forward strand.
TCAATTCCCCACATGGCAAACGGCCAGGGGCTCGCCAACGAGGTAATGGCGGATGCCGGGGCGTTGGAATAGTTGGCGAATCGCTGGCAACGATCACAAGCCCGGACAAAATTGAAGGCGTCTTCCCTCATAGTCGGCCAGTAATATCCTTGTCTGAGCACTTTTAATGCCAAGGAACCACCCCCCGAGTGATTGCCACAAATCCCTTCGTGCACCTCTCTAAGAATATAATTTCCTTCTTCCATATCCACACAATGTAACAGTGGCTGATTAAACCCCCTTTTGTATAATATCCCATCGTATTCCACATACTTTGCAGCCTAGTACCGAAGACGCCGAGCTTGTAATTTATCTTCTGGTATAACTCATGTCTGAATATAGTTATGGATGGGGGTCATCCAGTTTTCTTCTGGGATTTCTTGCATTTGAAGCACCTCTACCTCCGGAATACTTGGAATTTCCTGGATTCCCAAAGGGATTTGCCCAAGTTGAACGTTGTCCATCTATGAACTCATCTTGGCCAAAGCATCTGTATTACTATTTTTTTCTCGCGGAACACTTTCTAGCCTGGCGTTTGAAAATTTTTTCAGTAGGCGTTGCGCACATCTCATATATAGCTCCGTTCGCGGTCCCCGGGCTTGGAATCCTCCGTTGACCTGGTTCACAACTAATTCGAAATCACTCCGAACTATCAGATTCACGGCCCCTACCTCCAGAGCTAATTTCAGACCGTTGATCAGGGCTTCATATTCCGCATCATTGTTAGTAGCATAAAACTTGAAGTGGATAGCACTCATCAAACGGTGCCCCTCCGACGTGATCAAGACAATCCCGACACCTGACCCATTGTTGTTCACTGCCCCATCCACATATAATATTCACCAAGGGTGGGGGAGTCCCTGCTTCTTTTCATCCTGGTGACTTTCTTGCGAGGTTGGTTCTGCCAACACTATGGCCTTATCATCAACTTCTTCATCGAACTCAAGTATGAAATCGGCCAGCGCTTGTCCTTTAATTTCTGTGCGAGGACAGTATTCCAAATCGAACTGCCCTAGCTCCACGACCCATTTTAACATTCTTCCTGACGATTCGGGTTTATGTAGAATATGCTGGAGCGGATAAGCGGTGCGGACTTCTATTCGGTGAGCCTGAAAATACGGTCTTAGCTTTTGTGCCGCAAGAATAAGAGCGTACACTAGTTTTTCCATGTTGGTATACCTGGTTTCTGCATCCAACAACCTTTTGCTTACATAGTATACGGGCCACTGGTGGCTTGCTTCTTCCTTTACCAATACTGCACTGACGGAATATTCAGACACCGCCAAGTAAAGAATCAATGTTTCTCCGTCTTCTGGTTTGGCCAACATCGGAGGATTTCCCAATTGCTCTTTGATTTTCAGAAAAGCTTCTTCACACTCAGGAGTCCACAGAAAATCCTTTCCCCTTCCTTTGATTGCCTTGAAGAATTCTTTGCACCTATCCGACGACTTTGAGACAAATCGATTTAGGGCCGCAATCCTCCCTGTCAGACTCTGTACTTGTTTGACGCTGGTGGGGGGTTTCATGTCAAGCAGAGCTTTGATTTTTACGGGGTTAGCCTCAATCCCCCGGTGATTGATCATGAATCCCAAGAACTTCCCCGACTCCACACCGAATATGCACTTCTGCGGGTTTAGTTTCATCCTATATTTTCTCAGAATATGAAACATTTCAGCTAAGTCGGCGATGTGGTCTTCCGCCCTTTTCGATTTGACGAGCATGTTATACGTACACTTCCATCGTCTTCCCAATCTGCTTCTTGAACATTTTATTTACCAATCTTTGATAAGTGGCACCGGTGTTGATCAGTCCAAATGGCATTCCGATATAGCAGTAAAGCCCTCTATCAGTGATGAAAGATGTGTGCTCTTGGTCAGGCTCATACATAAGGATTTGGTTATACCCGGAGTATGCGTCCATGAAGCTGAGCAAAGCATGTCCTGCCGTGGCGTCGACCAACTGATCAATTCTTGGTAGGGGAAAACTATCTTTCGGGCACGCCTTATTCAGATCGGTGAAATCCATGCATGTTCTTCATTTGCCGTTGGGCTTTTTTACCAATACCGGGTTTGCTAGCCATTCGGGGTAGAAGGATTCCCGAATTAGTCCAACATCCAGGAGCCTTTCTACTTCCTCTGCCAGGGCTATAGCTCTCTCTGCGCTTACGACCCTTCATTTTTGTCGAACCCCTTTATGCTTGGGATCAATATTCAGTCGGTGGCACATTATCTCTGGATCAATTCCTACCATATCGGAATGGCTCCATGCAAATACATCAAGGTTCGCCAAAAGAAATATTGAAAGACCTTCCTTCAACCTTGGTGCCAACTGGGATCCTATTCTCAAGATTTTACTCGGATCTTTTTCATTGACAGGGATTTCAATTGTATCTTCTGCTGGCCCCATCTTCTCCGTCGGCATTGGTATCCGGGGATCCAGGTCAGGTGAATCATGGATTTCATTGTCTTGCGGAGATGGCGCATCCCCTTTAGGAAGAGTGTCGACTTCTTTAGAAGGCGCGCCTTGCATAGCAGAGGCATCAACTTCCTTGGTATGTTTTGCGGATAAGGGTGCTCCTTCAGGGGGAAGGGCACTATCCTGTTCGAGGCTTTGCAAGGCATCGAATCTCCCTTCTAACCGTTCCCCGTGGAAATCTTTTTGGACTATGGTATCCATCGCCTCCTCTTCTTCCAACATCTCAATTCTGATTGCGTCTTCTAAGTACAACGTTGTTGGGGGCAACCCGGAGGGATGTTCATCTTCTTGCTCAACATAATAGTGGACTCGGATTTCCTCGGTTGGTTGCTCAATGCTTTTCTCTTGGTCTACGTCCGGAGTATCTTCGGCATGGGAGTCTTTTCTAAAGCCTTTCATAGCTTGCCTGTAGCACTCCCGAGAGTCATACTGAGAACCCTTATACTCCCCAACCCATTTGGCGTTGGAAATTTGATAGTTAGATGGTGGATTGAAGTGATAACTCTCATCTCCCGCATAAAAGGTCGTCCCAGCAACACGTTGTGGGATGATTCCTGATTCAGGACCTTAAATTCAAGCATCTTTGTCACCGACAACGGGCTTTCCCCCAAAGTACATGGAAGCCGAATCGATCCCATGACTCTAACTCATGCGCCGGAAAAGCCATAGACCCGCGAATCTTCTCCCGACATATCCCTATCAGGCAGTCCCATCTTCTTAAAGGTGTTGTAGTACAGGATATTTGCTGAGCTTTCATTATCCACGAAGGCCCTGTGAACATTTTTGGTTCCAATCTGGATGGAAATAACTAGCGCATCATTGTGGGGATGGTGTACCCACAGGGCATCTGCTTCTCTAAAGGTAATATCCATGGACTCGCCCTTAAACACTTTGGGTGGTCGAGTTTCCAACCTGTGAATGTCCGTGAGAGGCCTGAATCGAGCTTCCCTGGCATATCTTGCCAAGGCTCGGTTACTGCATTCCATCTCGGGATCTCCCCCGTAGATTGTTCGGATACTGCCATCCCTGACAAATTTACTTTCCTCCAGGGTGTCATTGTTCGATCCGCGCGGGGCTCGTCTTTCTTCTTCCCTCGTTCTGTCATCCTTGTGTTTCCTTACTTCCTTGACTACCCATTCTCCGAGGTACCCTTCCTTGATAAGCGCTTCGATTTCATCTTTTAAATGTCGGCACTCATGCGTGTTATGTCCAGATGATTCACGGTATTCACAATATTTTTTCTTATCTTTGCTTTGCCATGATGATAAAGCTTCAGGTTTTCTAAGTAGCCCTTTATTTTTGTTTACTTCGTAGATATGATCGATAGATGCGACCAAAGGTGTGTATCGGCTTCTCCTGTAGTCATAGTTTGAGGGAGGACTCCATCCCCTCCTTGTGCTTGCTTTATTCACCCGGTCCGGGCTTCGACTATCTCTTCGGTACCTTGGGCTTGGAGACCAATCCCTCTTCCTTCCTTTGTTTCTTTGACTCGATTGTGAAGTCGGTTGTACTTCTTCCAAAGATTGTTCTATGGCTTTAAAAGATTCTGCCAAAGCGAAGACATCTGCTAGAGTGGCCGGATCTTTCCCTTGCAAGTGCTTCAAAAAATCCGAACCAACCCTTAATCCTGCGATCAAGAAGCTTTTCAGGGCTTCGTCCGATGCTCCCCTCACGCTAGTAGATTCATCATTGAACCTTTTAAAGTATGATGTCAAGCTTTCATTTTCCCTTTGCCTAACATTGGCAAGAGTTGTGACAGAGGGCGCGTATCTCACCGCGACTTGGAACTTGGTTAAGAACAGAGTCTTCATCTGATCCCATGAGGTGATCACTCCTGGCCCGAGCTTTTGAAACCACTGTTGGGCACTTTCTCTAAAGGTTGCCGCCAAGAGACGACATCGAGCCAAGTCCGGGACTTGGTACACATCCATCTCTATATTAAAACGACCTAGGAATTCCACCGGATCCGAGTTTCCGTGAAAACGGAGATCGCTAGTAGTGTTGCGATATCCGGCCGGCAACTGTGCCTCTCATACTGCCACCGAAAATGGGGAAGGGATGTCGGCTGTGGTCGTCACCCTGCCTTCCAGGTGGTTAAGTAGCCTTTTTAAGTCTCCCACATTGAAATTTCCCACGCCTGGGATGGTCTGCATTTGAGGCTGCGGACCTTGGGGCTGTAATGGAGGTACCTCCACTTGATTCCCTCCGGGAAGGGCTTGCTGCTGGTTCGTATTCTGGGCGTCTTCGGGTATCACAATTACTTCATAATTTCGTCCTTGATTTCTTCCTTGATTCTCTTCTCCACCTTGGCCGCGGCCCCGAGCCGTACCGCGATCATAGTTTCCTACATTTCTGTGATCATCATGTTCCGCATAATCATAGCCATCTGCTTGGTTATTTCAGCGGGAATCAAGGTGACCGCGGTAATTGTCGTGACGGTATCCCTCTAAATATCTACCTCGGCCTCCACCTCTTCCTCTCCATTGAGGCCTTCTCCAACGATCGTTTCTATACCCATGCCCATATCGATCCAGCGATTTGCGGGGAGGAGCTCTCTCATGATCGCGATGCCGCTCCCGATTTTCCTGGGAATTCAGGGGCACACGCGTTGGATCGCGGTGCCACTCCTGATTTTCCTGGGAATTCAGGGGCACACGCGTTGGATCGCGGTGCCGCTCCCGATTTTCCTGGAAATTCAGGGGCACACGCGTTGTATCATGGGGCGTCACATCTCCACGATCAGCTTCTTTCTGCCATTCAAGTAACACCATTCTCAAATCATCATCGCCCAAGCGAATCCCCAAGCGATCTTTCAAAGCTGCGAAGCCCCGTTGCTGATTCTCCGGCATCGACTCCGCCCGTCGGCGTTTCTCGAGACTACGTCCAGACCGGTGCGAATGGGTGGCTCCCCGGGTGTCTGTCCGCATAATTTCCCGTCCATCAACATCTTCTTCCACTAGCTCGATGATTGGGGACGTGTCATTAGAATAGTCCATGCGTCGCGGGGTTATCAGCACACGCCCTCCTTCAGTGCGGCCATGGCCGGCTGAGACATCCCTATCAGTCATGGGTGCTTTTCCAGGTGCATGAGTCGCTCGGTTGTGGCGAAGACCCCTCATGGCCTTGCGCGGTTCCACAGTGTTCAACCTTGAATCGAAACCATTCAAAGCATCGCCCATGCGATACAGTTGTTCCAACAAGTCGGCGTTGCTGATGAGCACAGGTGGCTGTACTCCAACGTCCGGCGTGGGACGATCAGTCATTGGCGGAACGTAGGATTCATATTCATAGCCATGATCAGAATCTTCTTCAGAACTTCCATCATAAAAACTTCCATCATGATATTGAGACATCCTTCCTCCCAGATGTAGATCTTGATTAGCCCCTCCTTCTAGCGCCAATTTGTTGACGGAGGAATTTGGGAACAACAAAACTTGAGGTTAGTAGCCGGAAATAAGATCTGTGATGGCAGTTCTTCGTCGGAAACGTGAACAGTAACCGATGACTCTGATGAACAGTATTCGTCGGAAAAGATGAACAGTGTTTGGTGGTGATGATTATTGGGGGCTGAGATTGCTTAGGGTTAGTGGTGGCTCCTTTGCGCTCTCGCTTCTGACCCCTTACAATTTGCCTACGTATCCCTATTTATAGGGAATCAAACCCACGTAGTTCTTGGGGAACAAGAAACCTAATGGGCTTAGATTTCTTATCCCGAGACCCAGTAGGAAACCCACTGGAAACCGTCTTCTACAAGCTTTAGGAATGTCCGCCGATGAGGCCCAACCACAAAGGCCCAAGGCTCGTCCGCGACTTCGAGACTTCACGGATAAGGCATCTCCCTGGCCAGGGATAACCCTCCGTTACCAGCTGTTTCTCTAGTCCGCGGACGCAGGTATAGCCGTGGTTCACCCCAAATGTTGGACGCATCCTTGTCCCCCGATAAAGAGCCCCTACCAGATTACAGGACAAGTGATCCCAAGCTTTTGGGTGCAAAGTGCAGGATAATCCAAAGTCTCCCAACGAGGACACCCGTTGACTACAGAGACAGAGCTCCCAAAGTACACACCATATTTCACCCCACATCCCCAATGAGGACATCCATTGACTACAGGAGGAGGCCTTCAGTCCAGGCATACCCCTGGAGGTCTCTGACCACGGACCCCGTCTTTCCTGTAGATATGCTACATGAAGGAGTTCTTCAATAGAGTACCTGCATCAAATAGGTTAGTAATAACATTCTCCATCTTCCTTGAATCTTCCAGAGAGTCCATCCAACTAGCATATCAAAGTTGCATTTATATGTCAAGTAGAAGTTAAGAGCGCGCCCTTACATTCCTGTATGTTGGCGCCGCCCTGTGTCATCAGCCTTTAATCTCTTCCTATATCATTCGACATCATAGGGCGCGCCCTAAATTATTCATCGTTAAGGCTTGCTCTAACTCTGTCCAAGCCAAGGTGTGAGTCTGTCAAAGCAATCCGTCCAAGGAGCCTTTCTTACTTAGGGCGCGCCCTAAAGCTCTCCGTAGGACAGATTCCAATCAAGGAATTCCTCTCCCCTTTTTCAATCATTGGACGCGCCTCCTTATTACGTTTGAGGGCGCGCCTTTGGAGATAATAACCACAACCGTTAATCAGCTACTCAATCAATGGAGCGCGTCCCTAGGGCGCGCCTTTTTTTATGGAAAGTTAATCTTATCTTTTCCTAGATTTTAGGCGTTTCTCCTTCGATTTTGCCTATTTTATCAATCTCATTCTGAATATTGTTTATACCAATTTTTGGGTATAACAATATATGTACGCACACACATTTGTTTTCTATTTTGAAATTTGATAGTAAAATATTGTAATCTTAAAATTCGCTGTGATCAACTATGTAAATGGTTAAATTAATGTTTAAATAGACTTTTGTAGTTTATTATAGATTGTACTCTAATGTCTATATCATCTAATTTTCTAATTTTCTATAATCTTTGATATTGACATTAGTCCTGATTGATCTGTCTCCCTCTCTTAAAATGAAGTTCTTGTTCGACACCCGAAGCCTAATCATTTTATTTGATCCTTTATTTAATATATGTAACATGAAGAAATCAATATTCCAAACATTTTTGTGGGTGTTAATATTGTAGATGCTATTTCTCTTGCATTGTTGTAAATGCATAATCTTATTTATGTAATTAAATTATACTGCACTTTAAAATTTAATAAGCACTTTGATGATTTGTCGACTTCCTATGAACCAGTGATCACAGAGTCATCTATGCCCAAGTGCTTAGCTTAGCAGTCTGCTTAGGTGCATATGCAGTGAAGTTCTTGGTGATGGAGATGTTGAATGGCGGCTTATTAATTTTAGCGGCATTGACTGGGCTTAAGAGAAGTTGTATCTACAGAATTTTGGGAAAATGATTATTAATACCGGTGACATGTGATATTGATAATCTAAGCAGGTCTATCTCAGTCAAAATTACAATTTACTAAGAAAGATACAATCAAAATTAAAAGAATTACCGGACAAAATTATCACAAATATAGTAAAGATATAAAAAACACTCAATTTTTATTACTTAGAATATAATAAATATCTAAAACTTGGATGTGCTAAATCAATACAAATAGATATAGAATTATTATTATGATCCCTAACTGTTCCATTATTGTCTCATTCCATTTTAGAATTCATCTTATCGTTGCTTTATTCCATTGAGGTGAATGTCAGCACACCTATGTTTTAACTGCGTTTTGGATAAATAGAAAAAAAAATTCATTCATTTGTTTTCAAATTTATAATACTAGCTTAAAACTTGCATCATATACGACCGTTATTAATACTTAATTAATATCTTTTATCCATAATTTTTATAAATATAAATTTAATGAAATTCTAATATATATATATGTATTACATAATTAGAATCCTTTATTTATATTTTTATAAATATAAATTTAATGTAATTCTAATATATATATATAATCAAAATTTTAACCTATTTTAAATATGAATTATAAATTTAATATATAATTAAAAAATTATATACTAAAAAATGAATTAATAAATAATTAGTCTGATTTTAAATGTAATTGATATTTAATTTAGATTAAATAAATTAAGTAAATCATGTTTAATAGTTGGGATTTGTTCGGTAAAAATTTAAGTGAGCAACAACACCCAACTTATAAGTTGAATTTATAATTATAAGTTGATAAATTGATATACTTTTTATCAACTTATTTTAAATTCTTACTTTTTTATTACTTTTAGTTTTAAAATATATATTTTCAAACTGTAATCTAACTTAGAATTCAAGAATTAAGATAATTATATTTATAAATTATTCATTTTATTTTATTTAAAATAAAAAAATCTGACTTATAAGTAAAATTATCCAAATACTTAATAGCATCTCAAAGAGTACTATGAGCTAAAACATGGTTAGCTAAAATTTTACTAACACTATATTGGTATTAGTTATAATCATTAGTTATATTTAAAATATTACTTTTTAATAATTTGAAATATATATTAGAGAAAGTAAATTAATAATATTATAAAAATTCTACATTTATGTCAATTTTTAAAGTAAACATTATAAAATTAAATAAATTATTATTATAATTGGTTGAAAATATAGTCCATATTTAAAAATAAATGGAAGAAATATCTTAATATTATATATTAGAATTTTTATAAATTTAGTTAACAATAAAAGAACATTTTTACACTTAATATAAAAATATAAATAATACATTTATACATATAATAATAATGAATATATATATATAAATATTATGTAATTAAAGCATCTTAATTATTTTAAGTTATTGAAAATAATGATTTAAAGTAGTATGATACGTGTATTAATTTAAATGATGGTACATGAATGTACATGTAAATATTATATCAAGAGGTGCTCATTTATAAGTATTATCTACATTTAACTTGTTAAAACACTTTGTTTTCAATGCAACACCATATTATTTGTGATAAAATTTATGGTAACACTATTTATTACTATGACATTAAGTTTTGAAATACTTTATTTTCAACGTCAAACACCCTATTAGTTATGTCATGAGTCAAGACTAATTATGACTCGATCCCAAATCATGACGGAGGAGTTGTACTGATAGAAGATCAAATTCTGGCCAGGATCAAGTTGTGTCTGCAAATACTTAAGATGATGAGAAGATCATAATTGACAATCCTGAAAATACTTTAAAGTTCTATCAATATTTGAGAACCAAATATAGAAGAATGGTCTCTCGATATCACAAAGATGATAAGTTAGTGAACTTTAATAATAATAATAATATGGTTTTTCTTCACTTTGCTGAAGATTTCCTAAATATTTTTGCTAAAGAGTTGGTTGCCAAGCAAAATGAAATCATGAGAGGAATTGAAAGGGCCATGACACAATGCTACTGCTAGAGGTAGAAGAAGAGTTGGAGTAGGCAGAAAAGGAAGAGGTAGAGGAGGAGAAAGAAGAGGAAGCATTCCAAATGCTGATAAATCTACTCCAATTGATAATCAATCTATTTTAACTTCACAAAAGAAGAACCAAGTCTAGTATAATCAGAATTTACGAGGTACTTGAACAATCTCAAGTCATTAGAGTCTTGATTGCTCATGAACATTTACAAGCTCAGCCGGTTGAAGATCTGACGGTGTTTGAGAAATTGAATAGGCCGGAGTAAGTGAAAAAGCGGAAAGTTTAGTACAAAAAAAAAGTAATATGAAGTGCAACAGGGGGTGAATGTGTTTTCTTGATTTTGTTGATTTTTACTATCTTAGAAATCAAGTTGTGTTTAAGTTATGGAACTTAAAAGGGTAGATATAAATTTGTAGTGATAATTAACTCAATGTAAAAAACACAAGCAATTATCAAAACTCACTTGATTTATATTAAATCAAATTAGTTGTGCTACAAATCAGTGTTCTTGAATAATAAGAACTCAGCTCCTTTTCTTGAAAGGAATAGGAGATTTCTAGATCTATTTTTGTTACATATGAACTAGGACCGTGACATGTTTTATAGACAACTATATCAGACAACTATTTATTACTTTTGGGTCTGCACTTCAAAATAAACTGCATGGACAAGGACAACTTCTACTTGTAAACACAATTACTATTTTTAGAAATACCTAATTTACTTGGTCCCCGCCTATGAATAACAAACCCCAAGTATAACAAGAATTCCATTTAATACTACTGTCAAAATTAATAAATTTGAGAGAATTGATAAATAAGAGTGAAATGACAATGTTGTAGCGGACACTACAAAGTCAAAGTTTGGTCTGATCAATCTTACACATTAAACAAGAACAGGGCTCTTTCAAAATGCCCCCTTCCCCGTGATTCCATCTTTTAAATTGTTGAAGTAAATATCACAATCTTTTTCAGGTGGAGGGTTCTCTGGATCTACTGTGAATGGCTCACTAGATGGATCACATTATTGACCTGCAATAAGAATAAGAATGAGCAACAACAACCATTCCCACTTTAAAGCTTTTACTTAACTTCTTTAAAATGTCCTTGTATATTAAAAACTTTAAAGATAAATAGATAAAGATAATAAGTCAACCTATCTTCGAAATTAGATAGCGTAAAATTACTATACTTATTTTAGTAATATCATCTAAAATATGCTAATTCATGTAGGCAAGAAGTTTTGGCTATAGTATTGTAAAGACTAAACTTGCATACCAACCACTCAATTATTAATATCAATTGTTAAAAGATCCATCTTATGCACCAATAGTAACAAGTAAAGACCCTCAACTCAATAAAACTTACGGAAGTACAATTGCAACCTCAAATGTCTTGTCGCATGCATTTGAGCTTTCCAAAGCAGCAACACATATTAGAGAAACTTTTCTCCTTGATATATTTTCTGACAGATTACATGCCAGAAACCATAACACTATAAATCAATATCTACAACATTTATAATTTTTTTATTTAATATGAATTTTTAGTTGGCAGTTGCACAATATCATCTACCACTTAAATACGGTAAAAAATTATGTGTAAATACTGTTATATTGTCTCCTTATTCAAATATAAGGTCAGCCCTGCTGGCTCCTTAGTTAAAGCACAAGGCCCGCTAATTGTAAATGAAATTCCGATTTCCCGAATCAGGTCCCCCCTGTGTACAGGACAAATTAGACCAACTAGTGAATTGTTACATAATTTGCAAGTAACAGAAAATAGTAGTATTTATAAATATATAAGACCTTTGTTTCATTCTAATCATTGCCACCTGTGAAACTAAGTATTAATAATCATTATTGATAAAAGACAACAAGACAACAAACTTGACTATTAACTTAACGTTTGTGGATATTACCGACATTACATCACACTGAACAATGTTTGGTTTACTGTGACAAAATAAAAATCAACTGAGATTTGTCCTTATACTAGTAAAGCTTCAATTGTTTGAAGTGGAAACTATATAAAATGACATACAAAGTCAAAGGCCAAGAGTCACTATATAAAATGATGATGGGACAAATAAACTACAAGAAAAATAGCTCAAGAATGAATAACAAGAAGAACTAATGATGTAACACCCCCTTCTTTAATTTAGAAGGGAGATATTATTTAAAATTCAAAAACCTGCAAAAAGAGCACTAATATATTTCTAGCAATAATTTAACAGTCTAAAATCTTCAAAATAATATTAAATCTCCGAAATGTCTAAACCAATAATATAAATGCTGAAATCTCTAATAAGAAATTAAGTCTAAATAATGATAGAAGTCTGAAATCCTAAGAACGAAATAAAGGGAAGCTCTCCATCACACAGTCCCAGATCCCCCTAAGCACCTGCCAGAAAAAGAATACGGCATGAGCCAAATGCCCAGTACGGATTTGGAATACAATTTATAAAATAAAAGATCAGAAATAAATAATCAGCAATTTATAATAAAACAACAATTTTTAAAATAAGTAAGGCTGAAGCAACGAGGGGTTAGGATATTTCATACCGAGATCAGAACATATACAAATACACACATCATAGGGTACCTAATGCGTGCAACAGAATGGATAACGTGTACGGCATATACAACGTCACCATAAATCAAATCACAAATCAAACTCTGGGTGCACCCACGTATCCTGAACAAATATCAAATGGCCAAAAGCTCCTCCCAAGAGCTAACAGAAGGATACGCCGTGACCAATCACACTGTCACGAAAGTGTCGTGTCACTGGTGCCGCAATGACACGGCTGTAGTACCCCTACAGCTGGTTAACTCGGTATACCCTAAATCACACTAAGGGTTCAAATGAAAAATAATATTTCTCATAGAATTTAAAAATCACCTGAGACAAATAATTCAGATTTCCAAAGCAGAGGGTGTCATAAATAATTTTGAAAATCGCATAAACAGATATTTATTTTTTTTTTTCAAATCAAATTTTACAATAATTTTCGGAAGTCAAAATATCCAAACAATTTTAACAGAGCGAATAAAATATGAAATTCAACAAAGCAGAGATATTAAATTTCTAAGAAGAGGAGTGCTGAATAAAAAGGGGACAGAATCCGTACCTCGAATATCACAACTAAAATACTATCAAAATCCGCAAATGATTCGCTAAATTCCCGACCCGCGATCTAAATACAAAATTATAATTTATAATTAATATATATTATTTAGTGCAATCACCTGTTAAATATTATTACCATTATTTTATTCTTTCAGTTCGCAGCATGCACAATTAAATTAATAAGTTACACTATAATTTAGACTAACATGCATACATGTACAGACATGACTCCCTGACCTTAATACTAAATTGAGTGACACCATAAGCAACGTTAGCATCCAATACAGAGACAAGCTTAAATATTTTAAATAATAAATAGAATTTTTTTTTTTTTTATAATTAACTTTCGGACGCCAGACTATTACATTAGCATTTGAGAGCATGCGATCATAAACTAACTTTAACAATATAATTGTGCACTTTAGTTAATCAACTAATAAGGTAATTTATGACCTACCATGACTACAAGTTAATTCCTAATACACATAAATAATTTAATTAATCAAACTAAAATATTTTTTTTAACACCAAAACTATAAGTATTATTAATACTCAACATGCCTTGTAATTATATTTATATGCACACAATACTAACGAAAACATAGTATTGATCCTCAAGTTTATCTTTGGAATACAAGAGATTAAAACATGAGTTTGTTAGTAATCAAATACAATAAACATATATTGTAATGGAACCAAACTCATTATATCTACTCTCTGCCTTAATGGAACAAGCAGGAGAACTCAAGCCAACAACCAAAATCAATATCTCCGATGCAATAACTAAACAAAATATGAATATCTTAAAATTAATATAAAAACAAATAAAAATAAATTAAATTGAAACATGGGTACGCTGCTCACTTGACAAGAAAGCATGGAAGACTAACACAAGAATACATATTAAATTAGGTTGTACACCAAGAAACAATTTGAAACAAAGAAAAGTACCTTTTTTTTGGTTTACTGAATTAATACGACAATTAATCCTGTTGCCCTCCCTCGCGTCTCTCTGCTTTACCCCGACCTCTCTCTACCAGGCGTCAACAATCTTCACTTTTAATATTAGGTTTAATATCAGGGGCTAACTTAATATATAGGCACAAGTTACCTACTTCTTTTCTAATTAGTAATTTAATTTTCTTTTAAATTAATTATTATTATTATTATTATTTAAATAAATAAAATTCATGAATATTACATATATACCCCCTTAAAAAGGATTCCGTCCCCGGAATCAAACGAAACTAAAACTCGTACCTGAATCGAATAAATGCGGATATTTCTCACGAATAGATTCTTCTAATTCCCACGTAGCCTCTCTCTCTGAATGATTTTTCCATAAAACCTTCACAAATGAAATGGTGTTCTTCCTCAAAACTCGCTCCTCTCGAGCTAAGATAGCCTCAGCTTCTTCCTCACAAGAAAGATCCTCTGTAATCTTATGTAATGGATACTGAACTACATGTAATGGATGATATTTATAGCCCCTCAAAACAGACACGTGAAACACATTATGCACATGAGATAGTTGTGGCGGCAACGCAACTCTATAAGATACTTCCCCAACTTTTTCCATAACATCAAAAGGTCCAACATATCTCGGACTAAGCTTTCCCTTCATACCAAAACGCTTCACACCCTTACAAGGCAACACCTTTTAAGAACACATGATCACCTGGATCAAATCCACCAAACTTCCGATGTTGATCCGCATAACTCTTTTGACGAGATCGAGCTTCCTTCAAACTTTCTTTAACTTTCTCTACCTTCTCATTAGTGATTCTAACCAACTCTGGCCCTTCAATTACTCTCTCACCAACCACATCCCAACAAGATGGTGCCCTACATCTCCTACCATACAAAGCTTCAAATGGTGGCATACCAATACTCGCGTGCCAACTGTTATTATACGCAAACTCAACAAGATACAAATACTTATCCCAGTCACCTGTCCACTCCAAAGCACATGCCCTCAACATATCCTCTAACGTTTGTATCGTCCTTTCTGACTGTCCATCGGTCTGCGGATGAAAAGCTGTACTAAAGTTAAGCCTTGTACCCCAAGCTTGCTGGAATCCCTTCCAAAAACGCGATGTAAACCTCGTATCTCTGTCAGAAACTATCGACACAGGCACACCATGCAGTCTAACAATATCTCGCTGAAAAATCTCTGTCAACTCATGAACAGGAGTAGTCTCTCTAATAGGCAAGAAGTGAGCGGACTTAGTGAGTCTATCAATCACCACCCATATGACATCGTTCTTCTTGAAAGTCCTCGGCAAATGAGTCACAAAATCCATAGTAATGTTTTCCCACTTCCAAACTGGAATATCTAGCTGCTGCAACAATCCACTAGGCCTCTGATGGTCTATCTTCACTTGTTGACATGTAAGACATTTTCCCACAAATTCTGCTATATCTCCCTTCATTCCACTCCACCAGAAATGCTTCTTTAAATCTCCATACATCTTGGTGGAACCTGGATGAATAGAAAATGAAGAACTATGAGCCTCCTTCAAAATTTCCTCACGAATCGTCGGGTCTGCGGGCACGCACAATTTACTACCCAACCACATCATACCCTCATCATCGACATGAAATTGTGTTTGCTTTCCACCTGCCACCTCGGATCTAATAGCTTCCAAACCTGTATCACTCTTCTGAGCTTCCTTAACCCTTGAAACAAGATTCGGTTCCACTTTCAAATTTGCAATGCTACCACTTGATCCTCTAACATACAACTCAACACCCAAGCGCTCCAAATCTGAAATAAGGTACGGCTGAGTAATGAGAGATGCAACACTCCCTAAGTTCTTCCTACTAAGAGCGTCTGCCACTACATTCGCCTTTCCCGGATGGTACTGAATATTTGCATCATAATCCTTAAGAAGTTCAAGCCACCTCCGCTGCCTCATGTTAAGCTCCTTCTGAGTAAAGATGTATTTGAGACTCTTGTGATCAGTAAAGATGTCACAAGTCTCTCCATAAAGATAGTATCTCCAGATCTTCAAAGCAAAGACCACTGCTGCTAACTCCAAGTCATGGGTAGGATAATTCACCTCATATGGTTTAAGCTGCCTAGAAGCGTAAGAAATCACTTTCCCATGTTGCATAAGAACACACCCCAATCCTCTCTTAGAAGCATCACTATACACCTGAAAACCTCCACTCCCTGATGGCAACACAAGTATTGGAGCTGACACCAACCTCTTCTTTAACTCTTGAAATCTCTTCTCACGATCATCATTCCACTCGAACTTAATTCCCTTCCTCATTAGCTGAGTCAATGGTAAAGCTATGGAAGAGAAACCTTCCACAAAACGCCTGTAGTAGCCTGCCAAACCCAAGAAACTCCTTACCTCCATCACATTGCTAGGTCTGGGCCAATTAGTAATAGCCTCGACTTTCGCAGGATCCAACTCAATGCCCCTACCAGATACAACATGCCCCAAGAATGCCACTTCCTCCAACCAGAATTCACACTTGGAAAATTTCGCAAACAACTCCCTCTCCCTCAAAATTTCAAGTACAGTACGTAAATGCTCCTCATGCTCCTCTCTGCTCCTAGAGTATATCAAGATATCACCGATGAAGACCACAACAAATTTATCCAGATAATCATGAAAGACCCGATTCATCAAATCCATAAATACCGTTGGTGCATTCGTCAACCCAAATGATATCACGAGAAACTCATAATGACCATAACGAGTGCGAAATGCAGTCTTCGGAATATCCCCCTCTCTAACTCGTAACTGATGGTAACCAGATCTCAAATCTATCTTCGAAAAGTACTTCGCCCCTTGTAACTGATCAAACAAATCATCAATGCGTGGCAAAGGATACCTGTTTCTGACAGTCACCTTATTCAACTCCCTGTAGTCAATGCACAACCTCATGGAACCATCCTTCTTCTTCATAAACAGCACAGGAGCGCCCCATGGAGACACATTTGGCCTAATAAATCCTCTATCCAACAACTCTTGCAACTGCTCCTTCAATTATTGCAACTCAAGTGGTGCCATTCGATAAGGCGCCTTAGAAATAGGCTCAGCACCTGGAACAAGTTCAATAGTAAACTCCACCTCTCTATGTGGTGGTAAACCTGGTAGCTCGTCGGGGAACACATCTTCATACTCCTTCACAACTGGATAATCCTCGATGTGAGGTTCATCCTTCGATGTATCCTTCATGAAAGCAAGGTAGCCATCACAGCCCTTAGACAACAATTTACTCGCCTTTAGAGCAGAAATTAACTTAACATCCCCCTTCGGCTGAGACCCTTGGTATACAAATTCCGGTTTATCTGCATCCCCAAAGATCACCCTTTTTCCTTGACAATCAATTGTGGCACGATGTTCACTCAACCAGTCCATGCCCAAAATAATGTCAAAGTCATGCATCTCCATGGGAAGCAAGTTAACCTTACAACTTCTATCTCCAACAGTTATCAGACACTCTCGATACACATCAGAAATAACAACAGAATTCCCCATCGGGGTAGAAATAGACATATGAGGATATAATAATGAAGGTGCAACGTCAAGATGACGAACAAATGATAAAGACACAACAGAATGGGTCGAACCAGTATCAAATAACACATAAGCATCACGTCTACCAACAAGAAGTGTTCCTGAAATGGTACCTGAATTAGCTGCTGCTTGATTTGCCGTCAATGCAAACACTCTGGTTGTAGGATTCTGCTGACTTCCACTGCCACTACCACCGCCAGCTCCTCCTCCACCAGGGTTGCGTGACACTGTGCAATCCTTTGCCCTATGGGACATGCTACCACACAAGAAACAAGCCCCAGTCTGTCTGTAACAAGCTCTACCTGGATGATGTCCACCACATGTAGCA
This sequence comes from Apium graveolens, assembly GCF_009905375.1. NCBI lineage: Eukaryota > Viridiplantae > Streptophyta > Magnoliopsida > Apiales > Apiaceae > Apium > Apium graveolens. The sequence continues at coordinate 192,949,391 of NC_133653.1, forward strand.
CAAGGAGCCACTGGAATCATATTGGGGTTTCCCCCATGAACTGAGTAACGGTTCTGCCCCTGTTGACGATTCTGCCACTGTCTAGCTGCTTCTGTCGCTGAAACTGCTGATTCTGATTCTGACCTACATACTGATTCCGGCCATGGAATGACTGACCACCCCTATTCTGATTCTGTCCGCGCCACTGTCCCTGCTGACCATTCTGACCTCCATACCACTGTCTACCCTGTGCAAAACCCTGATCATCCGTAGTCCTCTTACTGCCACTGTTAGACCTGGAAGTCCTGAAATCTATGCGCTCCTTCTCAACATCCTTTGCTGCATCAGCCGCCTCTGCCACATTATCAAATTTAAAAGAAATTATGGAACCCCTCAGATAAGACTTCAACCCCCATTTAAATTTATCAGCCTGCTGCGCAGCAGTCCCTGCAACTGTCCCAGCAAATCCAGCCAACCTTATAAATCTCGCCATATAATCAGTAATGCTCTCATCATGGTGCTGCGCGATCGAATGAAACTCCCTCAAATACGCCTCCCTATCAGCATTAGAGAAGTACTGCTCATAGAATACCTCCTTGAATCCCTGCCATTCCAAAGCCTCTACATACTGCTCCCCTCTAGTAGCTTTCACTCCTCTCCACCATCTCTGAGCATCACCCTCCAACTTATACACAGCTAACCTGACCTTCTGAATCTCATCACAACCCAGTGCATCAAAAATCTTCTCGAGATGAACAATCCAATTTTCAGCATCAATAGGAGTCAGTGCTGCACTAAAAGAGTCCAGTTTCTGCTTCACAAACCTCTCCAACCATACAAACGGCTCCAGCTGATGGCCCTGACCATTCTGATTCTGATTCCCATTGCCATTCTGATTTCCTTGTCCATTCTGGTTTCCATCGCCATTCTGATTTCCTTGTCCATTCTGATTTTCCTCGCCATTCTGATTTCCTTGGTTTGCCAAAGCCTGCTGTACAGCCTGAGGCACTGCTTGCCCTATCATCTCAGTAAGCTGAGCGGGGTCAATATGAAAAGGATCACGTCTAGGAGGCATCTACAATATAAGATAGCGAACGAATGAAGATTACGAGAATAAATATGATGAAGCAGTTATAAACAGATTCTAGAATGATGAAACAGAATTAAATGATAAGGAGCAGAATGAAACAAAAATAAATTGAATACCCATCCTATCGTCTACCCAAACTCACAGGTCAACCTAAGTAGGTTTTCTACAAGAAAGAACCTAAGCTCTGATGCCATCTCTGTAACACCCCCTTCTTTAATTTAGAAGGGAGATATTACCTAAAATCCAAAAATCTGCAAAAAGAGCACTAATATATTTCTAACAATAATTTAACAGTCTAAAATCTCCAAAATAATATTAAATCTCCGAAATGTCTAAACCAATAATATAAATGCTGAAATCTCTAATAAGAAATTAAATTCTAAATAATGATAGAAGTCTGAAATCCTAAGAACGAAATAAAGGGAAGCTCTCCATCACACAGTCCCAGATCCCCCTAAGCACCTGCCAGAAAAAGAATACGGCATGAGCCAAATGCCCAGTACGGATTTGGAATACAATTTATAAAACAAAAGATCAGAAATAAATAATCAGCAATTTATAATAAAACAACAATTTTTAAAATAAGTAAGGCTGAAGCAACGAGGGGTTAGGATATTTCATACCGAGATCAGAACATATAGAAATACACACATCATAGGGTACCTAATGCGTGCAACAGAATGGATAACGTCTACGGCATATACAACGTCACCATAAATCAAATCACAAATCAAACTCTGGGTGCACCCACGTATCCTGAACAAATATCAAATGGCCAAAAGCTCCTCCCAAGAGCTAACAGAAGGATACGCCGTGACCAATCACACTGTCACGAAAGTGTCGTGTCACTGGTGCCGCAATGACACGGCTGTAGTACCCCTACAGCTGGTTAACTCGGTATACCTTAAATCACACTAAGGGTTCAAATGAAAAATAATATTTCTCATAGAATTTAAAAATCACCTGAGACAAATAATTCAGATTTCCAAAGCAGAGGGTGTCATAAATAATTTTGAAAATCGCATAAACAGATATTAATTTTTTTTTTTCAAATCAAATTTTACAATAATTTTCGGAAATCAAAATATCCAAACAATTTTAACAGAGCGAATAAAATATAAAATTCAACAAAGCAGAGATATTAAATTTCTAAGAAGAGGAGTGCTGAATAAAAAGGGGACAGAATCCGTACCTCGAATATCACAACTAAAATACTATCAAAATTCGCAAATGATTCGCTAAATTCCCGACCCGCGATCTAAATACAAAATTATAATTTATAATTAATATATATTATTTAGTGCAATCACCTGTTAAATATTATTACCATTATTTTATTCTTTCAATTCGCAGCATGCACAATTAAATTAATATGTTACACTATAATTTAGACTAACATGCATACATGTACAGACATGACTCCCTGACCTTAATACTAAATTGAGTGACACCATAAGCAACGTTAGCATCCAATACAGAGACAAGCTTAAATATTTTAAATAATAAATAGAATTAATTTTTTTTTATAATTAACTTTCGGACGCCAGACTATTACATTAGCATTTGAGAGCATGCGATCATAAACTAACTTTAACAATATAATTGTGCACTTTAGTTAATCAACTAATAAGGTAATTTATGACCTACCATGACTACAAGTTAATTCCTAATACACATAAATAATTTAATTAATCAAACTAAAATATTTTTTTTAACACCAAAACTATAAGTATTATTAATAGTCAACATGCCTTGTAATTATATTTATGTGCACACAATACTAACGAAAACATAGTATTGATCCTCAAGTTTATCTTTGGAATACAAGAGATTAAAACATGAGTTTGTTAGTAATCAAATACAATAAACATATATTGTAATGGAACCAAACTCATTATATCTACTCTCTGCCTTAATGGAACAAGCAGGAGAACTCAAGCCAACAACCAAAATCAATATCTCTGATGCAATAACTAAACAAAATATGAATATCTTAAAATTAATATAAAAACAAATAAAAATAAATTAAATTGAAACATGGGTACGCTGCTCACTTGACAAGAAAGCATGGAAGACTAACACAAGAATACATATTAAATTAGGTTGTACACCAAGAAACAATTTGAAACAAAGAAAAGTACCTTTTTTTTGGTTTACTGAATTAATACGACAATTAATCCTGTTGGCCTCCCTCGCGTCTCTCTGCTTTACCCCGACCTCTCTCTACTAGGCGTCAACAATCTTCACTTTTAATATTAGGTTTAATATCAGGGGCTAACTTAATATATAGGCACAAGTTACCTACTTCTTTTCTAATTAGTAATTTAATTTTCTTTTAAATTAATTATTATTATTATTATTATTATTTAAATAAATAAAATTCACGAATATTACAAATGACGAAGCCATGTACATTATTTATGAATTCTTTAAGTTGACCAATAGAACCATCAAAGTTTCTGCAAAATTATAATTCCGACTCCCAGTCATAATTCCAAAAATAACATAAATTCATATTGTATGGCAGTTAAAAAGAAAGAGAAATGTTGAAGACACACCACACACCTTTAAGTTGGTATTGTAAAAGCATTCGCAGAGGTTTTCTGACTACGGGCAATAGCATTAGCATCCACAAAAGCAAAGGTAGTTTGGAATTTTGAGCAGTAACCGCGTTCTAGACAATAATGAAATTCTGAGTAATACATTGTTACTAATACCAAGTTCCGACACTTATTAATAATTAATATATATGTAATAAATCTCCTGCAATAAACAAACGACAATGTTAAAGAGAGAGAGTGATATATATATATAAAGAGAGAGATGGAGGGAGAGATAGAGATACCGAATACAGGAGGTCTTCTCCACCACCAAGAAAACAAAAATGATCCAAAACGGAGCTTGAAATCGGAAAAGGAACTTCAACCCAAATCTTCTCGAACCGTGATTGGACCAAAGTCCATTTCTTGAACCTAATTGAAAATAGTTCATTTTTTGACGGAGAGAGTAGAAAGAAAGAAGATACGAGCTGTGCGGAGTGTGTTAGACTTCTCCATTTTTATTTTTGGCTCTAAAGAAAATTTCATTCCAAGGTTTAACCGCCGAGGCCCTAAACCAAAATTCAACCGCACAAGCCTAATAAATTTAATTTTGTATAATATAAATATTATATTAATATTATATTTTAATTTTAAATTGCACATATTATATTTATTATAATTTATTTGTTACAATTTATTTTTATAAATTTAAATAGATTACAAACTTTGCTTTTTAATTAAAAAAATGTTTGTCGTGAATTTATTAAGTATTTTAAACTAATAATTAAAATGTATTCACTTAGTTTTAAATTTAAATAAAATATTTATAAAATATGAATAATTTTTTTTACGTACATTTAATTTCTACAAAATTCCATAAAGTACTTTATTAAAACCACTTACTTTTAAAAATAAATTCCATTTTAAGTTACATTTTAAAAAATTATTCAGCTGTCTATGACAACACGGCTTCCTACGTTGCAATTTGGGAGGCATCAATGTGAACACCAAATAAGTATTCAATTATAGCAACACCGAAATTTGGGTGTTGTGATAGGGTCATAATTTCATACATGTTGCAATGTTTTCTAAGACAACACCAAAATTTGGGTGTTGTGATAGGGTCATAATTTCATACATATTGCAATGTTTTCTAAGACAACACCATACAAAAAATGTGCAAATAGGTCATCTAGGCGTAGTGATGACACAATGCTTAGGTAGTTAAAAGTGTGTGCATCTTTTGGTGTTAAGGCATATATAGACCATTCTCTTGCTATGTTTTAGATAAATTTGAGGAAAAACTCCTTGTTGATCTAATTTAAGTTCATGTAGCACAACAGTGTCTTGCGGACTCATCATATTGACTTTATTGATGAAGACATCCAGTTCTGAGACTCTTCTTGATTTTAGAAGAGTTAAATACACTTTGCAACTCCTAGATTTACAACAAATGTGTTTCAGTATACATGCTTTCATAAAAAAAGTTTGTAACCCTTAAGTTTGAAAAAAACTTTTCAAATTGCATCCCTTCACCTTTCCAGTTAGTTTAACTCCAATACAGTCCAGATTTGCAGGGATAATTTCATCATTAAACAATATAAATAACAAAAAGGTAAAAGCAACATTATCCCTTCCTCCATCTTAATGCGTCTCCACATATTTCTCTTCCCTCTAAAACTCAATTAGTAAACCCTAGATAATATGATTTTAGTTTTTATCGATAATCTACTAACTATGCGAGGTCGCTTGGGTCACTGGTGATCCTTCTTCAGATGTTAATGATTAAAAGAAATTCTTGATTATGGAGGTAATAAAATTTTGTATTCTTTAAAATCACACAAATATTATGTGAACATATATTTTGTTTTGTATATTACCAGGTTTTTAGATTGTTTGTGATTGATTATGAACAACTATGGTATGTAGTGTGACTGTGAATATTGTATTTTCCATTGTATATCAGATTTATGTGATCTCTGATGCCATTTTAAGAATTTGCACGTGTTATATACCTTTCACACTTACATGATACTATTTATTTGTGACTTTGTGTTTTTGGATCCATTACAGATGATCACATAAATTTCACACTAAAAGTATTTCATGGGGGAATACTGAATGAAAATTGCACATAATATATTGGAGGAAAAATAAACTATTTTGACATGTGCACTAATGGTTCAATGACCATTTTCGAAGTACAAGCAATGATGGGGGAATTAGGATTAATCCATGGTCATTATGAAATGTACTACCAAATATTTGGTAATGAGCTTGAGGTAGGAAATATATTGCCATTAGAAACTACTGATGATGTATCGATAATGACAGAGTTGGTGATTTATAATAAGCTACAAATTGTATATGTCACAAGTAAGTCATTTAGTCTTCCTTTAGTAAGTGAAGCAGAAGATTTTTCATTCACACAATATGGTCTTCATCAAAGAGAGAAAAGAGTAATGGATATCATAGATGAATTTGATGAAAAAAAAAGTTAAGGAAGAGCTGTCGGATGACGACGATGAAGATGGAAATCCCAGTTTTCACAAATATAGAAAAGATATTCTAATTGTGCTTCAACAGGGAGTATGTTAGATATATTTGTGATGTCATGTCTAATCTGTTGTGTTTAGTTTCAGAACTTAATATCAGGACTTACTGGAAATCAGAACTTCCTGAAATCAGAACTTATATCAGAACTTAAGGCCGTCAGGATTTATATCAGGACTTAAGTGCGGGTACTTCAGATAAGGAATGCGGCTGATTTACAGGAGAGGATCTGGACTAAAACAAAAGAGGATATGCATGAAGAGTTGGACTACTAGAAGACTTGTAGAAGATAATATCTGATTGATATATTTTAGGAGACAGAATTATATTCCATATCAATTAGAAGATATCTTGTAACTGTGTACTATATAAACACAGCTTAGGGTTTACACTATAAGTGTTATCATTAATGAGAACATTATACATTGTAACCTAGCAGCTCTTAGTGATATTGTTCATCACTGAGAGAGTAGTTTAACCTACTTTATAACAGAGCTTATTATATTGAATAAACTTGATTTCTTGTTATATACTTGTGTTCTAAATCGATTTGATTGTATAAATACTATATTCATGTTGGATTTTAATCGCAGCGGAAGCATGGTAAAACACTTTTTAAACATATAAAATCCAAATAAAAGCATATAAATCGTGGTAAAAATATAGGGATCGATTACTAACCTTTAATATGCGATCCAAAAGCAACGATCGGAGATCCTTAGCAGCTGCTCCTCAAACGTGAAGCACTCCACCGGTATCCACCAAGAAAACGACGTTAAGGAGGAGGAGGAGGTGGAGAGAATTAGGTTTTTCTAAAAATTGGGGTTAGAATAAAAATAGGGTTTATAATAGTATATTTATAGGCAAAATTTTCAGCTGAAATTTTCCATAAATATTATTATTATTATTATCCCATTTATTATTATCATTAATAATTAAAACACCTTTTAATTATTAATCCTTTTTCTAAACACTTTAGAAATAATTCTCTCTCTTGATTTAATTTCCAAAAAATTAAATCCTTAATTAATAATATTAAGAACTTTTCTTAATTAATTTATAATCAATTAAATCTCATTTAATCAATTATTAAATTTGCCAATTAATTATTTATTTCACAAATAAATAATTATTAGCCATTATTAATTAATTCCTCCACCATTAAATCATTCTCTTTTTATGGTGTGACCCTGTAGGTTCAATATTAAGCCGGTAGTAGAAATAAATAATAATAAAACTATTTTATCATTATTTATATAAATTCTCTAATTTATTAAATATGATTAATTAATTAATCACACTTATTCTACATCGTGAGGGATATTCTCAGCATATCGCGACTATCCGGATAATACGAATTTACTGCTTAGAATACCAAGAACCTATTCAGTGAATAGTTACCGTACAATAAACTCCTTCTACCCTACAATGTCCCGATTAAATACAAGGCATGGATCTCGTGTCAAGCCTATCTAATTTAATCACTTGCTTACCATTTACTATGCTTAGTTCTATGCAAATCAGAAACTCCTTTCTAATTTCATTTACTCTGGCCAGAGATTCCTGAACTAGCATAAGTGGATCAGCCTTGAACATTCGCTTCCTTCACTGGAAGGGGTAGATCCTTTATTGATCATACACTATCTTCGTGTACAAATTCCTATACCCAGTAGAGCCCTAATAATTGTCCCTAGAGACTAAGAACTAAACCAAAGCATAGTTCAGTGTACACAAGATGACTATGATGACCTCAAGTCTAAGGATACTTGTACAACTATCACTACGTGAACAACTGCTAACACGTGAGTGAACTCCATCAGTTGTTCAGCTGGGCGAGTCATGTTCAGTGAACTTATTCTATAATAAGCACCTACATACTAGCTATAGTGTCACCACACAAATGTCTATGAGAACAGACATCCTTCATAATGAAGCAAGCATAGTATGTACTGATCTTTGCGGATTATTAATTACCAGTTAGTAATCCTATGACCAGGAACTATTTAAGTTTAGAGTTGTCATCTTTTAGGTCTCACTATTATGATCTCATCATAATCCATAAAAAGTTTTACTCTAAACTATGGTATATCTTCTTTAAACACTTAAATAGATAGAGCCCGTAATAAAAATAAAACAAGTCTTTTATTAATATCAATGAAATCAAAACAGATTATACAGGAAGTTATTCCTAAATCCTAATACATGATTGGACTTATGACATATTCCTTTCAATCTCCCACATGTACTAAAGCCAATCACTCTGGTATCTAATACCCATCTTGTGTTTATGACGATCAAAGTGACTTTCATAAAGTAGCTTTGTGAGTGGGTCTGCTATGTTGTTATGTGTGTCAACTCTAATTCAATACAATACAAGAAATGTTACCGCGCTCCCACTAACCTTTCGTAGACACATGGTTTATCTACGTTTTTGATAAAACCAAACTCTTTGATTGTCTCATCAAAATGGATGTTCCATCGAGAAGCTTGCTTTAAACCACATATGGTTTGCAATAGCTTACACACTAGGTTTTCCTTTCTCTTGGAAAGAAAACCATCTGGCTATTTGCCAGATCTCAGAGTCGTAGTAAGCAGCTTTCGCAAGCAAAATCCGAACTGATTATAACAGGGCTACAGGTAAAAGGTTTCATCAAAGTCAATCCATTGCCTTTGTTTGAATCCTTTTCCCAAAAGCCTGGCCTTAAAGGTCTCCACCTGGCCATCTGCTCTAATCATTCTTTTGTATCCCGTATACATAGATTTCATTCCGGATTTAATGGCACTATATCATTTCTCTGAGTCAACACTACTCATAGCCTCATTATAGGTCACAGGGTCATCATCATCAATGATCGACAACTCATTGTCATTCTTAATGACAAGGCCATATTACCTCTCAGGTTGGCGAGACACTCTCCCTGTTCTATGAATAGGCTGTTCCACAAAAGGTTGTTCAGTCAGAACAGGTGTTTCCACTTGATCTGTAGTAGTTTGTGCTTCTTGAACTTCATCAAGTTCAATTTTGCTCCCACTGTTTCCTTCAAGGATAAACTCCTTTTCCAAGAAGGTAGCATGTCTGGAGACAAACACCCGATGATCGGTGTAAAAGTAATACCCTAAAGTCTCTTTAGGATATCCCACAAAACTACATTTTACGGATCGATATTCCAGCTTATCTGGGTCAACTTACTTGACATAAGCTGGACATCCCCAAATCTTAACGTGTTTAAGACTCGGTTTCCTTTCTTTCCATATCTCATACGGAGTTTGAGGAACAGATTTGGAAGGCACCTTATTCAGTAAATATGCCGAGGTTTCCAATGCGTAACCCCATAGGAATACTGGAAGATTTGCATAGCTCATCATGGACCGAACCATGTCTAACAAAGTTCGATTTCTCCTTTCAGATACCAATCTGGAGGCATCCACTGGGAGACTATACCATTTACTTTGAGATAATCCAGAAACTCTCCATTCAAGTATTCACCACCTCGATCTAATCGAAGAATTATAATACTATGTTTGGTTTGTTTCTCCACTTCATACTTATACTCTTTGAACTTTTCAAAGGCTTCAGACTTGTGTTTCATCAAACACATATCCGAATCTAGATCTATTATCCATGAAAGTAATGAAGTATGAAAATCCACCCATGGCTTGCGTAGACATTGGTCCACATACCATTCCTAGAAAATTTGCAGCCCTCTCTCCATGTCTACTAAATGGAGACTGCAGTGCCACAATGAAGTGAGATTTTCATCATCCCTTTTCTTTTATTAGTTTGTTCAGTCTGAAGTAAATTATGTCACATTTATACAGACCATTATTTAAAGTACCACGCCCATACAGAATATTATCTCTAAGAATAGAACATTCATTATTCTCAATAATAAATGAAAATCCAGCCAAGTCTAACATGGGAATAATATTCCTCACAATCGAGGGAACAAAATAACAATTATTTAAAAACAATAGTCTTGCCCGTAGGCATATGTAAATGAAATAATTCTACATCTTCAGCAACAACTCTTGCTCCATTTCCCATCAGTAGAATCACCTCCTCTTCCTCAAGAGTCCTACTTCTCCTTAGTCCCTGCAATAAATTGCAGATGTCAGAACCATAGGCGGTATCTAATACCCAAGTAGAAATTTGATTTAATGACATATTCACTTCTATCATGAACATACCTGAATCAGAAGCGGTAATCTCACTACCCTTCTTCTTCTTCTTCTTCAATTCTGCAAGGTAAACCTTGCAGTTCCTCTTCCAGTGCCCCACCTTGTTACAGTGAAAGCAAACAACTTTACTCTTGGGGTCTTCAGCTTTTGGTGGAACTGGTGTTTTCTCACTTACTTTCTTCTTCTTGGAAGGGTTCCTCTTCCTTTTCTTAGGATTGGACCTTCACCAATTAGAAGAACAGAACTCTTCTTAGGGGAAAAATTCGATTCCGCAGTCTTCAACATGTTGTGGAGTTCAGGCAGGCTGACATCCAACTTATTCATGTGAAAGTTCACAACAAACTGCGAAAACGAACTCGGAAGCGATTGCAAGACCAAGTCTTGGCTCAGCTCCCCATCCATGGCAAAACCAAGTTGTCCAAGACGTTCAATCAAATTGATCATCTTAAGTACATGGTCATTCACAGATGATCCCTGAGACATCCTACAACCGAACAGCTTCTTCGATATCTCATATCGAGCTGTCCTCCCTGCCACATCATACAACTCTTGTAGATGCATGAGGATAGTGTGAGCATCCATATGTCATGTTGCTTCTGTAGCTCAATGTTCATGGAAGCTAGCATGATGCATTGAGCAACATTTACATCATCTATCCACCTACGATATACAACATGTTCATCATTATGTGCATCACTAGCAAGTTCAGTAGGCTTAGGTGAGTCAATCACGTATTCCAGCTTCTCAATCCTGAGAACAATTCTCAAGTTTCGAAGCCAGTCAGCATAATTAGGACCAGTCAATTTGTGAGCATCTAGTATGCTCCTGAGTGATAGTGCAGAAGACATGACGTACAAAGTAAATCTGTAAATGATAAACACATAACAACACTTAGCAAATATTCGATTTCATTTTTAAAACACTATATGAATCGGGTCTTTATTCATAAGTGGCTCCCACTAGTTTATCTAATTTATTCAACCCCCTACGTGAAAAAATTAAGCATTCATAATGCTAGTGGGAATAGGGATCCTACATTCCATTACACAACCCCGGCTGTGGCACGAAACACCATGTAATGTTCAATAGGCAGAAAACTCTTGTCAATTACATCTAATGTTATTCCCTAATAAAACTTTAGCCTCTTGAATAATTGAGTCACGGCTGTGGCACGACAAACTCAATATTCTAAGTCAAGTCTAACCCAACATTCCTTACAATTGAATCAGTCCCCAAAGGCCCACGGCTGTGGCACGTAACGACCTTTAGATTCTTATTCAATGTACACATCTCTATGTAATAGACAAGTATTTCTTATTTCGAAATCAAAGCCCTCGGCTGTGGCACGAAACGACAATGATTTAAAAATAAGAACTACTTTCTATCATGTTGGAAGGCTATGACCAACACAAGCCCGTTGTATCATTGGCCAATTACTACTTGATATTATTTAATTTTAGAGGGATTATATTACGTTACAATCATAATCATATTATAAAGAGATTCTTCCTTTTAAATTAAATATTTAAAATCAATAATCAATAATCAGATGATTCCCAGATCGGGTGGAGCATTGTCAAGAGGCGTCACTTAATAACCCTTTCTTACAGATAGAAATCTGTTGTTGACAGAATCATCCTTTCTCTCATATCAAAAATTCATATTCAATTACGTGTTTCATAAACACAAGAATCTCATGATTGTATTCATAATATTGTTATTAAGGTTATGAAACAATTTCACTATACTAGGTTGTCTAACAAACGCCTTATGTTCATTTAAGTTCACCTAAATCTATCATCGCATGATAAACTAAGCATATATCACATATATCAACATAAATAAACATCAAGGTAGGCATGTTACATCATCTAGCACATTGGTCTAAGCATTATACATCTTTATGTATCATATGAAGCATTTAAAAGCAGTTAAAACAGTTAAAAACAGCTTTAAAACACTTTCGGAAATATAAACAGTTCAAAACTTTTATATAAACTAAAATTTTATCACTCACACTCCTAAAATGGAGTTACGAAACTCCCAGAAAATCAATTTTAATCTGGACAGTCGGGCTGTAACGTATTACAGGAACGCGTTACAAGCCCTGTAACGCATTCCGGTAATGCGTTACAACCCTTTTAAGCCATTAAAAGGTGTAACGCATTCCGTGAATACGCCACAGGGTGTAACGCATTCCCGGAATGCGCGACACCCCCTTTTTTCTGCCTGCGCTGCACGCGCCGTTTTCTCTTCTCTTGGTCACCGTGCCGCCGTACTGTTCATCAATGTTCCTTGTCTCTTTCTCCGTGCAGTAGCAGTCAGACATCCACAGCAGATGCAGAGCATCACTTATGATTTCCAGCATCAAACAAATATATATATACAAACTTACATTTTATATATATATACTTATTTAATTATGAATTTTAATTACAACAACTTCAAAAATTCATAATAAATAATCTATACATCATAAAATTATGAAAAAAATACCCAGACGATCTACAACACTTGTAGAACCCAGATCAACATTCAAAATTATTCTGAGAAACGATTTCTCATCAGACAAAATTAATCCATAATATAACTTGTAAAAATCATAATTAATTCATACAAGCACATAAAATTCTGAAATTTTTACCATAGATCTATATGTATACAACCTAAGCTCTGATACCAATGTTGGATTTTAATCTCAGCGGAAGCATGGTAAAACACTTTTTACACATATAAAATCCAAATAAAAGCATATAAATCGTGGTAAAAATATAGGGATCGATTACTAACCTTTAATATGCGATCCAAAAGCAACGATCGGAGATCCTTAGCAGCTGCTCCTCAAATGAAGCACTCCACCGGTATCCACCAAGAAAACGACGTTAAGGAGGAGGAGGAGGTGGAGAGAATTAGGTTTTTCTAAAAATTGGGGTTAGAATAAAAATAGGGTTTATAATAGTATATTTATAGGCAAAATTTTCAGCTGAAATTTTCCATAAATATTATTATTATTATTATTCCATTTATTATTCTCATTAATAATTAAAACACCTTTTAATTATTAATCCTTTTTCTAAACACTTTAGAAATAATTCTCTCTCTTGATTTAATTTCCAAAAAATTAAATCCTTAATTAATAATATTAAGAACTTTTCTTAATTAATTTATAATCAATTAAATCTCATTTAATCAATTATTAAATTTGCCAATTAATTATTTATTTCATAAATAAATAATTATTAGCCATTATTAATTAATTCCTCCACCATTAAATCATTCTCTTTTTATGGTGTGACCCTGTAGGTTCAATATTAAGCCGGTAGTAGAAATAAATAATAATAAAACTATTTTATCATTATTTATATAAATTCTCTAATTTATTAAATATGATTAATTAATTAATCACACTTATTCTACATCGTGAGGGATACTTCTCAGCATATCGCGACTATCCGGATAATACGAATTCACTGCTTAGAATACCAAGAACTTATTCAGTGAATAGTTACCGTACAATAAACTCCTTCTACCCTACAATGTCCCGATTAAATACAAGGCATGGATCCCGTGTCAAGCCTATCTAATTTAATCACTTGCTTACCATTTACTATGCTTAGTTCTATGCAAATCAGAAACTCCTTTCTAATTTCATTTACTCTGGCCAGAGATTCCTGAACTAGCATAAGTGGATCAGCCTTGAACATTCGCTTCCTTCACTGGAAGAGGTAGATCCTTTATTGATCATACACTATCTTCGTGTACAAATTCCTATACCCAGTAGAGCCCTAATAATTGTCCCTGGAGACTAAGAACTAAACCAAAGCATAGTTCAGTGTACACAAGATGACTATGATGACCTCAAGTCTAAGGATACTTGTACAACTATCACTATGTGAACAACTGCTGACACGTGAGTGAACTCCATCAGTTGTTCAGCTGGGCGAGTCATGTTCAGTGAACTTATTCTATAATAAGCACCTACATACTAGCTATAGTGTCACCACACAAATGTCTATGAGAACAGACATCCTTCATAATGAAGCAAGCATAGTAAGTACCGATCTTTACGGATTATTAATTACCAGTTAGTAATCCTATGACCAGGAACTATTTAAGTTTAGAGTTATCATCTTTTAGGTCTCACTATTATGATCTCATCATAATCCATAAAAAGCTTTACTCTAAACTATGGTATATCTTATTTAAACACTTAAATATATAGAGCCCGTAATAAAAACAAAACAAGTCTTTTATTAATATCAATGAAATCAAAACAGATTATACAGGAAGTTATTCCTAAATCCTAATACATGATTGGACTTAAGACATATTCCTTTCAATTCAACCCCCTTCTATAGTGTTGTGTGACCTAACAAGTGGTATAAGAGGCTCTCTGTTGATATACAAACAGTGAGATCCAGTTTACAATCATGTCTGAAGAAACACAAACTCCACCTAAGCCCACCAAAACTCAAGATACTCAAAACAATCAAACACACAGTCGATATGAGAGTATTAGGGTTCCCATACTGAGCGCATCTGAGTATCCTATATGGAAGGTAAAGATGACTATATTTATGGAAGTCACAGATCCAGAATACCTTGATAGAATTAATGATGGACTATATAAGCCTACCAAGCTTTCTGTTACAGTTGCTGATCAACCAGCAAAGATGATACCAAAGGAGAAAGGTGATTACACAACTGAAGACATCTCATCTATTGCCAAGGATGCAAGGGTAAGGTATCTGCTGCATAGTGCAATTGACAATGTCATGTCAAACAGGGTAATTGGATGCAAGACTGCAAAGGACATATGGGATGCTTTGGAGACAAGATGCCAGGGAACTGAAGCAATCAAAAAGAATAGGAAGACTATACTCACTCAACAGTATGAGCACTTTGACTCAAAAGCTGATGAGTCACTAACTGATTTACTCAAGAAATTTACTCAAGAAATTTGGAATGCAAGACGGTTCAACTGCATCCACTCCCATGGCTACTGCAACCAAGTTAGATAAAGATACTGGAGCATCAGTAGATATTACTAAATACAGAGGTATGATTGGATCTTTAATCTATTTAACTACAAGTAGACCTGATATCATGTATGCTATATGTCTTTGTGCAAGATTTCAGGCTGAGAACCTCATCTAATAGATGTGAAAAGAATTTTCAAGTACCTCAAGGGTACAGCTGATCTAGGATTGTGGTATCCTAGGGAATCAGATTTTAAGCTGATAGGTTACTCAGATGCAGATTTTGCAGGATGCAAAATTGACAGGAAAATCACTAGTGGAAGCTGCCAATTTCTTGGAGGCAGATTGGTTACTTGGTTTAGCAAGAAATAGAAATCAATTTCCACATCAACTGTAGAAGCAGAA
The DNA here is from genome assembly GCF_009905375.1 of Apium graveolens. Lineage (NCBI taxonomy): Eukaryota > Viridiplantae > Streptophyta > Magnoliopsida > Apiales > Apiaceae > Apium > Apium graveolens. The sequence goes on from NC_133653.1 coordinate 192,965,116, forward strand.
TATATTGGTGCAGGAAGCCGTTGTGCACAGATTCTTTGGATGAAGAATCAATTACTGGACTATGGATTAGAATTTTCTAAAATACCCATTTACTGTGATAATTAAAGTGTTATTGCTATGATAGGTAATCCAGTTCAACACTCAATGACAAAGCACATCAGTATTAGGTACCATTTCATAAGGGAACATGTGATGGACGGTACAGTGGAATTGCATTTTGTCCCAACAGATCAACAACTAGCTGATATCTTCATAAAACCACTATGTGAAGCTACTTTTACAAGACTGTTAAATGAACTTGGAATGGTTTCAGGTTCTTTCTCAAAATCTGCTTAGTTTTTGTTCTCATGCATCAGACTTTATGATCAGTGTTTACAGATTGTCTTATCTCAATGTAATCAGTACTTAAATTGTTATATATTAAATACTGATTGTTATCTGATGTGATTCTATATACTCTGATAGTATTTTGAATGTTCTATGACTATTCAATCCAATGAGGATTATCTTGTTAGATGCTGACTTAGTAGTCTTTAACAAACTATATACCCATGTTTGAATTAGTTATTTATGTGGAAATCAATAACACAAGCAAAGTCTGATTTTGATCTTAGTCAAATTTACTTTGTGTATCTTATTACTAAGTCACAAACTAGATTATTGCTTCTCATGTGTCAAATTCCGATGTCAGTAAATCTTAAGGATGAACTACATGCTTGATAAGCCTCACTTATCTGAAAAAAATAAAAGAACAGAAAAATTGAAATCTTTGAGATCTAGAGTAAGTAATATGCATTAGAAAAGCAAATTTTTCTTGGTGACTTTTCACATTCTCTGATTACTGGAGAAATATTCTGATAATAGCATAAATTCTGATAGCAGTTGTGACTCATTTACACTGAGAAGCCACTGTAAAAAGAATGTCAAAAGATGCATAAAATGAGCACAAACAGTTGAGGTGGACTCTTGCATAAATTTATTCTATAGTAGACTTCGTAATTAAAGACATATTTTAAGCATTTTTCTTAATTATGCCATATTTCTAAGATATCTGAAGTTTATCAGACTTTAATCTTTATCTGATCATTTGCAAATACACACACTCTCACTCCATATGAATGATGAAAATTACTGTGGTGATTAACTTGTTTCTGACAAACAGTTAAGTATTATTTGCACAATTTTTTAGAACAAATTCTGATAAAAGTTCTGATGATTAAACTCTGAAGAAACCAATCAGTATTTGTGTGAAGAATCACAGAAACAGTCATTCACTTTTTGAGTACAGAAGCCATGTTCTGATGATCGTTAAATTCTGATAATAGTCAAGTTCCGATGCAAATCCTGATGGAAACTCTGATGCTTACGTGGCATTATTAAATTACTTGACTAATTTTTAGTATTTACTGTAACGGTTATATTTTGTCAGAAAATAATTAAGTGAGATAAAAATAGTGATAATCATTTGGTTAATGGGTTGCGTGTTTATTTTGGTAACAGCATGTGAGCAATAATTACTGCACGTTTACCGTGGCCACTCATTACTGTTTTGACTGTTTCCATGCTGCCAGGTGTAAAAAGTCTGTTCTGCTTCATAAAAATAACCGTTGTCACGTGGAGTGTATAAAAAAGAGATTTAAAAGATTTTACAATCTTTTACCTACTATTCTTATTTTCTAATCTCTCTTATTCTCTTTCACTCTCTAATATTCTCCGAAACTATTTCTTACAGGAATTTTATCAAACACCTTGCAAACACACAACTTTTCACTTAATTTCTTATAGAAATGGCACCCAAGGACATCATCTTAAATGGAGCCAAGTTCGTCCCCAATAACTACATGGCTATTCTCATCAAGGATGATGCTCCATCAGATCTTCACTTCATCCAAGACTTTCTTACTAGAGATTGGGTATTCTTTGTGTAACACCCCCAAATCCGGGGTCGTGGATCTGGGTTGTCACGAGTTCCATTTCCCTTAATAACACCCAATCTTAATAATTACTCAACTACTCTGTACTGTGACCCCACAATAAACACACACACCATACGTTATAGTCTCAGAGATGAACATCCAAAAAAATAACCACAAGTCATTTTATTCCATAATTATCTGCCAATACACCTTAAAAGGTTTTCTGAATAAATTTACATTTCTTTGCCATTATTACAATTCATAATTATACATAAATCTGGTACATTAGAAGTTGAAAGCCTAGCCTATTGGTAGTTCCTACCTCAGCTACGGCGGCATCAATGCTTCTAGAAAACTGCGAAACGTCTCCTAATCGCTTGCGAATCGGGAGATTGGTCCTGTTCATCCTTTCTATCTATTGTTGTGTGATGAAGAAATAAAGCAAGGGTGAGCAGCAAGCCCACCAAAATAATATGTATAATGATTTACAATATATGAGCCTACTCATAATACTCATGAAAGTCTTGGTCAAAAGAAATGAACCAAGTTGATATCTTAATGCGATGAAGTCGCAAAATATTCAGTATATATATATACATATATACTTTTCAAAATATTGGAAGTCCTCTTCCATGCATAATACACACAGAGTTCCAGTGTATAACTGTATAAAAAAAATATCGTTGCAAGGTGATCTCATATATCTAACCTTGTCTCAACGTTTTTCTGAAAATCTTTATCATTCATGAGACAATTATTAATTAGATATAAGTTTAAAAGATGAAGTTACAAGATACCCCAATATACTTATATCTTTCCCAAATACTACTTGAATTACCACCGTTCAAGTTATAATTAGCTTCAAAAGTTCATCACATAGATGAGACTATAAGACAAGATTTGAATAGATTAAATCTTTAAAATATTATCAAAATAAAATGAAGTTACGAGATACTTCATTTGATGTAAACATTATTTTGAAAACTTGACCCTGCCAACACTCAACAATCGCCCAACCGTAGCCTTTCTATCGAAGTGCTCTGGGTAGTGTTGCGGAAATATCCAATTGGATGATGAACTCATTATGGGAGTTTGCCGCGCCAGAAAGACCACTTACGATGATCAGTCGTAGTAGTACAACCCCACCATTTTCTACATGTAGAGGAGAACCTGTCGGATTTACTTGTCAACCGAACACTGAACTCCTAAGGAATGGACCGCCTTAGCGGAAATTCCAGGCCATTTGGGCCAATATAATAAGGCTGGGCCGGCGCTACTCGGCCACTTACGCCACTCTTAGTTCAGATGAAATCCATGACTCTGAAACATAAAGCTCGTCCCCACTTTCCCCAAGTAGAAACTTGTTGATACGGCTCCACCAAGAAGTCGTATCTATTTGGAAAGGAGAACTCACCGATATTTCCCAGGCGATGCCTGTTAATGGATTAACTTGTTCCAAGAATTTTACTTCCCGAGTGTTGGGTAAGTAATCAATTCATTTATCAAAATAGCAACCTCGTTGCGAATATAAAACACACCACAGAGCCGGATCCCTCAGGTTTTGAGCGAGTATTTAAATCCCCTTCGAAAGGAGGATCTTAAAAAAAATGAGTTTTGGGATCCGCTCTAACTTTTAAAAATCATTTTGAAGACTCGTAAAACATTTTTAAGAATGTTTGGAGTGAAGCTGATTTAATGAAGTAAATCAGTCCCCAGAATATTTAGAAAATGTCTGAATATTATTATTTAAATAATATTCCCATAAAGAATAATCTTTATAAACTAATTGAAGTAGAAGTATTAAAACTTATACTTGAAATGAATAGCAAATAATCAAAGATATACTTATACGAAAGTAATATCTTTATTTGAATAATCAAAAATAAGTTTGATTATCGACACCTTATTCTTTAATAAAATAAAGAATATATCTCAGCAAATAATCGGAGTCATAGATCCTCAAATGAATATTCAAATAATATTCAATAAATAAAATAAGCTGAGTCATAATACCTCGAATGAATATTATAAATAATATTCATTAAATAAAATAAAGGAGTCATACATCCTCAAATGAATATCCAAGTAATATCCAATAAATAATGTAAAGGAGTCATAAGTCCTCGAATGAATATTCAAGGTAATATTCATTAATAAAATAAAGTTATAGAATAAACCTTATTCGATTAATAGTTCTGAAAACTATACCCATATATATATATAAAATCTACTCGGGATCCTCGACTCCCGGTTTTAGAAAATGTTTTCACCTTTGGGTCCCTATACTAAGGGTATATGCAAATTACCGCTATTCTCTAGCATAGGTATTATTAACTGAACCAACAGATATATATGGCAAGAATACGAAACAGGCATGCATATATATACCATATCAGCATGCTTCAATATATCGCAAAATTTGCTAATCAACCAACATGCATCTATCACAAGATAATGCATATACATATATACATCACAACAACAGTATAACGGGTAGAAAACTTGCCTGAGCGACTTGGGGTGATAAAAGGCTCGGGACGAGTCTGGTAACCTATAAACAACAAGTAAGTTGGAATTAAACCAAAGTCACTTGTAAATCTATACTTTAACTAACTTAGACTCTAACGCTTGTTTTGCGCTTACTAATTCTCTTAAGTCACTCGAGTACCCTCGGCTCCACCATTTTTAATAATTTAACCTTTACGAGTTTTAAGGCGATTCCTTCGCGAGTGTCTTACCAACTGCCTAACACTCTTACCATAATTGTTTCATACATTAATTAACCCTTTTTGGTCTTTAACCTATGTTTCAAAGTAAGGCGAGGGAAAAAGTTTCGTTCGCGAAACGCCGTTACTTGAAACAGTCGTTTCTCCTAAACCGTGCATCGGAATCGAACGAACTACATATCAAAACGAAGCTCGTAACATGAGCTATCTAAACATTGCAGTGGTCATAATCTAGCAGGGGGTTCTCGGGTCCTAATGCTATGCACAAAAACAGTCCAAAGAAAATCGGACGTTACGACGGCTATGTTTACGCGATTTCCCAAATTTAAACCAATTCAAACAACCACAATTTCAACTCCAATTCACAACCCAATCAAACCTCCATCTAAACTACATTACAACAGCCCCAAATCAACTTAATAATACCAATTTATTCATCTAAACCAAGTCAAAAAAATGTGACCAAGAACTTCAAATCTAACAAGCATCACTCCTAACTCCAAAATCAACAAAACCACTTACTAAACAAAGCTCTATCATGAGTACACACTCATTACACTAACCCATCATCTAACATTATGAAATCCAAACCAACAAAACTTAATACTAAGGGTTTGAGAAGTTATACCTTCCTTGGAGAGTGGAGAATCAAGAGAATGGCTTGGAATCACCCTTAAAGTCCTTATCCAAGCTTAATCTAAACAAAACTTCAAGAACACAAATTTTAGTTCTTGAAAAACACTATTCACCATCTTCTTTCATGATTTATAGAAAAAGATTGGCTTGGAATTAGAAGCTTAAACTTATAGGAAGTATGTAACTATCCATGGGGAAGCTTAGATAATTACCTTGCTAAATAGTAAGTGGAGGAGCTTGGACTTTCATTTTTTAAGAAAAGCACCCGAGAGCATGAAGAAGAAGAAGAGAGATTTTTGTGTTTTGGCTTGATTTGCTTTTGGTTGGTTGATTTTTGTTGTTTGCTTTAGTGATTTACCTAGTTGCCCTTGGTTTTGTGTGGTTAAAAAGTCACCACATCTCCTTCCTTCCCATGTCATGCTTGTATCACCTTGCACATGTCATAATGCTCCCACTTGTCCACACCTTGTGGTTGGATGATGTCACAATCCCTGGCTTCTTGTACAAGCTTGTCTCTTGGTCACTTATTTGTTTTACGGTTCGCTTATCTTTCGTTCTCGTTTATCGTTTGAGGGATCATACCCGGGACCTTATTACTTAGGTTCCCTTAACCTTTCTTAATATATTATATTCCTTTTATGACCCTCTCCTATAATCCTTTAATTTAAATCCTTTTTATCCTGTTACCTTATACTCAATTCTCTCCGTATCTTGTGGATTTCCGGGAAAAATCAAAGTGTTCGGAATTGGATTCTGACGATCTTTACATACACTTATATACCACATAGAGTACTAATAATATCTCATAAGATCAATAACAGAACCCCTACATAGCGTGGCATGAAAATTTTTCTCATTCAGCAAAAACACTATTCATAAGGGTTTCAAAAATTTCCAAAAATTGGGGTTATTACAGTCTCCCTCCTTAAAAGGATTCTGTCCCGGAATCAGATAGAAAACAGTTGGGGATGCTTTTCTAGCATTGTGCCTTCTAACTCTCTAGTCAATTTTTCCCCATTGTGGTCCTACCACCAACTCTGCCTAGTTTGATAATCCTTCTCCTAAGCACTTGTTCCTTTTCACTCTATAACCCTTCCTGGTTGCTCCATATAGGTTACGTCGGGTTGCATATCTATGCGCTCATATGCCTCTATTTATCTGGCATCTGAATTACACTTCCTTAACATTGATACGTGAAACACGTTACGACCTGCTACATGTTCGGGGTTAGGGCTAGCTCATATGCTAACTTCCCAAACGTCTTAATATATCCAAGGGTCCAACAAATTGTAGACTTAGCTTTCCTTTCTTTCCGAACCTCATCAATCCTTTTCCAAGGGATACCTATAACATTACTAGGTCCCCTATTTCATATTCTTTATCCTTTCGTGTCAAATCAACATACTTATCATGTCCATCTTGGGCTACTACTAGCCGTCCTCTGATTAGATCTATCATATCCTTGGTCCTTTGGACTACTGCGGGTCCGAGCATCTTGCGCTCTACAACTTCATCCTAACATAAGGGAGATCGACATTATCTTCCCTCAAGGATCTCATAAGGCGACATCTCGATAATGACATATGATCTATTGTCGTAAGATAACTCAATCCGAATTAAGTGATCATTCCAAATTCTTTCAAGTCTATTGCACAGACTCACATTATAGCTTTTATCATTAGAACTTTTGCTTCTCAATACCCATTCTTTTCCAGTTCGTAATCGCTACTACCTTCCGTTCCTAATATTATACTGGTTATACTTTTGCTCGTTAGCGTTCTATAACCTTTTAATAACCACGTCAACCTTAGTATCACGAATGTGTTTCCATTCCGCATACTACCACCACTTTATTACTCCTTTTTCAGTTGTTTCTATTTTCCAAAATTTGATCAATCATATAGAAGTAAAGGAATTTGTTGAGAGATCACTATGATCATGAACACTTATTACATTGCATAGTTAGTACAGAAGGTGGCCAGCCTTTAGTACTTGACAAGCAATTAAACAATAGATGGTATCCTACTAGGCTTCTATCACACAGATAGATAGTCATTCGGCAATACCTCCCCTTTCTGGAAGGGTTGTTCTTCTCAGCTTACATGAAATGAAAAGAAGAGAAAAGAACGAACTGAAGAGAATTGTATATTCATAAAAAAAAAATTTTATTGCCATAAAATATCTGGCTTGGAATCTACCTCTGAACTATAGAGGTTTGTCATAGGAGAACAAAACATATACGTATTTATATCAACATCAAGTATTATAGCATCGTATTTCACATGCCTAAATATTTTTGCCATTCCGTCCATCATTCTATGGACCCATGCTCTTCCTCGATCTTATACACAATCACCTTTGAAACTCCCTCGACATCGAAAATCGAATCTGGGATCTCATTCTATACATCATCGTTACTAGAATTCTATGCTTGCACCGCAACCTTCCTCGTATAATAATACGACTCTCTATTGATAAGAAAGAATAATTATTCACTAGGTAGATACTCTACTTAATTAGTCTATCAATGATAACTTATACACTACCACGACCCGATTAGTGGTACTCAATCTCAACACCCATTCCAATACAATTCTCATGGCTGTAATCAGCTCACTACTCGCAGAATCATTGCTGCCTTACTATGGTCCACCACTGACCTACTGTCGTCATTCACTTTTCCATAAAATCTTAATATCTAACCATACGGAGTCCATACATGTCGTATCAAATCATTCTAAGGAGGTAACCTAATCACCATTCCTGATTCATGAAGAACACTCCTGATCCTGACATACATACATGACATGAAGCAGATAAAATTGCAGAAGAGTTTCAATCAAAGCAACGATAGCAGGTTAATACCATTCTAAATCATATGCCTTAAATAGAAGACTTACTCAAAGGTTCGTCTAGTCCTTTTTGAAACATGGTCCTGGCTTATCTCAAGATAGGACCTTCTAAGATAGATAGCCCGTTCATGGCGATTACACGAATTAAACCTTTACCAACTACTATTACGGTTGGGTATTGCACAGTCATCAGAAGGAATGTCAATCTTCCAAACCATAATACAACCTTCACAGTTTTAACCATCATCACTGTATTCTTTTGGCACAAGCGCCTATAATTATCCTCTTACCTTTAAAGTGTCGGCCACCTCTTTGGCCTTTCCTGATAGTAAAATTTCCTTACAGTCAATGTCACTTTAACCACCTCCAAATAAATTTTCTACCTTATTTCAATCACAGCTTATGTGAAAATGCTTTCCTTAAAATCTGATGAGTAAAAAAAATCACCATTTTTCCATAAGTTATTGCCTCAGTCTTTAGAGGTTAATCACTGTCACGACTGACTCTCAATCATACTTAGAACATCTTTTATCTTAGGCCCTAATTGCCCTGAACAATTTCGACCTTTACTGGTTCGATCCATACTTTCTCGTGGTTAAACACGTACCCCACTTGGCATCATTATAATTACGTCATATTTCCTTTATCAACATTTCTATTCTTGAGAATTTTGAATATTACCTTTCTCATTGTAAAACCTCTAAGGTTATCCTTGAATCGTTCTTCCTGTATTCCCTAGATACAGGGCATATCAAAATACCATATACTAATACTAGAATCATTGTCTATATACTTTTGAAAAAAATTTCTCCACTGATTCTTTAAAGGTTGTTGTTACCTTAATCCTTTCCAATTCATTCTGTCAAAACTCATACTATCCCTATTAAGGGTGAAATGCCAACCTTTATGCATTCCCCTAGGATTCATTTTAAGTTACCGATGTTCTATCCTTAATTCCATCTTTAAAAAGGTACATGCATCCTTCCATGGATAAATCAAGTCATATATCCCTGATAAGGGTGTCTTATTCAATCATTCCCACCTCGATAGTATATGCCGAATTTCACAATAACATCTGCATTCAAAATGAGGTCAATCAATATGGCCTCCAAACGATAACAACGGTTATCTGCTTTTATTGCCTAGATTGGGTAACGATAACAAGGATGTTCTGGAAGATATTGGTCGTGTTCAACGTGAACTTCTTCTTAATAATTCCTTATTTACTTTTGTTGTTTATCTCAACAGTCACCTCAATGTTGGGATATCTTTCATACCTGGCGTCTCCCTTTCTGGGTATCGAGCCACCGGTCTTACACTTCACATTCTTGAAGGTCACTTCCTTCATCCAATTTTCCTACTTTCTTACTTTCTTGTCTCCTTAGTCTATCCGCATCTTATTATTTATCCTTCGAACTATCTAAAGGTTTCCTTGAATCCTCCCAACTTAAAGGGGATAAAATATATGTATCTCTTATGCCTTCAACCATCAATTTTAACTCATGGTAAATCACCCTCATCCTGACGATTACATACTTTTCTATTTCTATTGCTACGAGTCTTTAGGGTTTCCTCATACCCATCTTCCTTATCATTCCTCCAACTCTATCGCCTTTATATTCCTTTCCACTTCAGTTTCTTTTTATTTTCATTTCCATTACAACCATTACATGAACCAACACTACATAAGCATTGATTTCAACCATCCCGTCATTCTGGATTCGTGTCCTCAGAACGAATCTTGACAACTTTTACATCTTAAATTCATAATTCATCATACTCGTCTGCCTTTATTCTGGCTCTAAAGCTTTTACACTATCTCCGTATCTCGCTCGACTTTTGCTTTCTTAGTCTAAATATTTCTTCCTACTCCCCATAATTAGAGTCATCTTTTAATTTAAAATCTTCATTTTCCACTCCATTATGTCATGGGTTCCTTCTATCTTGATGGCGACCTCCCTGACTATCACGTTCAGGGTTTGCTCTAATCTTATTCCTCAAACTATGGCTCTCATCTAAGTTCTCATCCTTACGCTCTTGAACTTTCGGAACCCAAATTCTATAGGAATACCTCATTATTCCCTTATCATCTTTCTCGATATTAATCTTTTATCTAATTGTTGGCTCCCTGCCTTCATTCATAACTTTTTCTGGCACAATATGATCTTTTCCAATAATTCGGTCTCTATTGCAATCTTAAACAGATTTTTCGGTACCGGCTCCGGTTACCTTCACTACTATTTCCAAAATCTCTTATAAACTCTCCCAAAGACATTATCATCTTGAGTCTCTCCTTTTTACTAAGGGCATCAGCCACCACATTGGCTTTCCCCGAATGATAAAGAATCTCCCAATCATTATTCCTGATTAGGTCTAACTGCCTCCTCTGGCATATGTTGAGCTCTTTCTACGTGAAAATGTACTAGAGCACTTATGGCTTAGGTAATTCTCGCACTTCTCTCCAAACAAGTAGTGCCTCCAATCTTTAGGGTAAAACTATTGCCACGAGCCTAAGCTCATGGGCGGGGATATCGAATTTCATATTACCTTAATTGTCTTGACATGTACGCGATTACCTTACCGTGCTGCATAAGCACGCACCCTAAGCCCTTGTGCGAAGCGTCACTACACTTCACAAAATCTCATTTTCCATCCGGCAACGCCAACATAGGGAACGTCACCAACCTTTGCTTCAGTTCTTAAAAGCTGTTCTCGCATTTCTCTGTCCATTCGAACTTCCCAGTCTTACAAGTAAGCCGCGTTAAAGGGGCTACTATCTTTACAAACTTGAACGAACCTCCGGTAGTGACCGGCCAATCCTACCTCTGGTAGTCGACCTAACCATGGTCATCAATTCATCAGTGGTCCTTTATCCAATTTTGTCAGGATCCTCCATGGGATCCTCCTCAACAACTATCCCTTTTAGGACAACATCCTCAACCGCTACATCCTCAATATCAACATCATCCGGTCCTGCATTAGGACACTCTATCGGATCCACAATCCGATCTCCAATTAGTAATAAAACATCATCGCGCTGTCGCTCCTCAACCTCAGGGTTCGGAGTCCTGCTACCATATATGATAACGAACTACGCTCCTATCACGATATTTATAAGGGTTCCCATAAGGGTTTTAACTGTCAGTACTACGTTAGGTAGCCCGACTATGAACTTGGCAAGAGTTCTTATTATCTTTGTGAACTTATTATCTTAACGTCACATCATCTCTGAGGTTTATAACGCTTAGCTCTGATACCATTTCTGTAACACCCCCAAATCCGGGGTCGGGGATCTGGGTTGTCATGAGTTCCATTTCCCTTAATAACACCCAATCTTAATAATTACTCAACTACTCTGTACTGTGACCCCACAATAAACACACACACCATACGTTATAGTCTCAGAGATGAACATCCAAAAAAATAACCACAAGTCATTTTATTCCATAATTATCTGCCAATACACCTTAAAAGGTTTTCTGAATAAATTTACATTTCTTTGCTATTATTACAATTCATAATTATACATAAATCTGGTACATTAGAAGTTGAAAGCCTAGCCTATTGGTAGTTCCTACCTCAGCTACGGAGGCATCAATGCTTCTAGAAAACTGCGGAACGTCTCCTAATCGCTTGCGAATCGGGAGATTGGTCCTGTTCATCCTTTCTATCTGTTGTTGTGTGATGAAGAAATAAAGCAAGGGTGAGCAGCAAGCCCACCAAAATAATATGTATAATGATTTACAATATATGAGCCTACTCATAATACTCATGAAAGTCTTGGTCAAAAGAAATGAATCAAGTTGATATCTTAATGCGATGAAGTCGCAAAATATTCAGTATATATATATACATATATACTTTTCAAAATATTGGAAGTCCTCTTCCATGCATAATACACACAGAGTTCCAGTGTATAACTGTATAAAAAAAATATCGTTACAAGGTGATCTCATATATCTAACCTTATCTCAACGTTTTTCTGAAAATCTTTGTCATTCATGAGACAATTATTAATTAGATATAAGTTTAAAAGATGAAGTTACAAGATACCCCAATATACTTATATCTTTCCCAAATACTACTTGAACTACCACCGTTCAAGTTATAATTAGCTTCAAAAGTTCATCACATAGATGAGACTATAAGACAAGATTTGAATAGATTAAATCTTTAAAATATTATCAAAATAAAATGAAGTTACGAGATACTTCATTTGATGTAAACATCATTTTGAAAACTTGACCCTGCCAACACTCAACAATCGCCCAACCGTAGCCTTTCTATCGAAGTGCTCTGGGTAGTGTTGCAGAAATATCCAATTGGATGATGAACTCATTACGGGAGTTTGCCGCGCCAGGAAGACCACTTACGATGATCAGTCGTAGTAGTACAACCCCACCATTTTCTACATGTAGAGGAGAACCTGTCGGATTTACTTGTCAACCGAACACTGAACTCCTAAGGAATGGACCGCCTTAGCGGAACTTCCAGGCCATTTGGGCCAATATAATAAGGCTGGGCCGGCGCTACTCGGCCACTTACGCCACTCCTAGTTCAGATGAAATCCATGACTCTGAAACGTAAAGCTCGTCCCCACTTTCCCCAAGTAGAAACTTGTTGATACGGCTCCACCAAGAAGTCGTATCTATTTGGAAAGGAGAACTCACTGATATTTCCCAGGCGATGCCTGTTAATGGATTAACTTGTTCCAATAATTTTACTTCCCGAGTGTTGGGTAAGTAATCAATTCATTTATCAAAACAGCAACCTCGTTGCGAATATAAAACACACCACAGAGCCGGATCCCTCAGGTTTTGAGCGAGTATTTAAATCCCCTTCGAAAGGAGGATCTTAAAAAAAATGAGTTTTGGGATCCGCTCTAACTTTTAAAAATCATTTTGAAGACTCGCAAAACATTTTTAAGAATGTTTGGAGTGAAGCTGATTTAATGAAGTAAATCAGTCCCCAGAATATTTAGAAAATGTCTGAATATTATTATTTAAATAATATTCCCATAAAGAATAATCTTTATAAACTAATTGAAGTAGAAGTATTAAAACTTATACTTGAAATGAATAGCAAATAATCAAAGATATACTTATACGAAAGTAATATCTTTATTTGAATAATCAAAAATAAGTTTGATTATCGACACCTTATTCTTTAATAAAATAAAGAATATATCTCAGCAAATAATCGGAGTCATAGATCCTCAAATGAATATTCAAATAATATTCAATAAATAAAATAAGCTGAGTCATAATACCTCGAATGAATATTATAAATAATATTCATTAAATAAAATAAAGGAGTCATACATCCTCAAATGAATATCCAAGTAATATCCAATAAATAATGTAAAGGAGTCATAAGTCCTCGAATGAATATTCAAGGTAATATTCATTAATAAAATAAAGTTATAGAATAAACCTTATTCGATTAATAGTTCTGAAAACTATACCCATATATATATATATATATAAAATCTACTCGGGATCCTCGACTCCCGGTTTTAGAAAATGTTTTCACCTTTGGGTCCCTATACTAAGGGTATATGCAAATTACCGCTATTCTCTAGCATAGGTATTATTAACTGAACCAACAGATATATATGGCAAGAATACGAAACAGGCATGCATATATATACCATATCAGCATGCTTCAATATATCGCAAAATTTGCTAATCAACCAACATGCATCTATCACAAGATAATGCATATACATATATACATCACAACAACAGTATAACGGGTAGAAAACTTGCCTGAGCGACTTGGGGTGATAAAAGGCTCGGGACGAGTCTGGTAACCTATAAACAACAAGTAAGTTGGAATTAAACCAAAGTCACTTGTAAATCTATACTTTAACTAACTTAGACTCTAACGCTTGTTTTGCGCTTACTAATTCTCTTAAGTCACTCGAGTACCCTCGGCTCCACCATTTTTAATAATTTAACCTTTACGAGTTTTAAGGCGATTCCTTCGCGAGTGTCTTACCAACTGCCTAACACTCTTACCATAATTGTTTAATACATTAATTAACCCTTTTTGGTCTTTAACCTATGTTTCAAAGTAAGGCGAGGGAAAAAGTTTCGTTCGCGAAATGCCGTTACTTGAAACGGTCGTTTCTCCTAAACCGTGCATCGGAATCGAACGAACTACATATCAAAACGAAGCTCGTAACATGAGCTATCTAAACATTGCAGTGGTCATAATCTAGCAGGGGGTTCTCGGGTCCTAATGCTATGCACAAAAACAGTCCAAAGAAAATCGGACGTTACGACGGCTATGTTTACGCGATTTCCCAAATTTAAACCAATTCAAACAACCACAAATTCAACTCCAATTCACAACCCAATCAAACCTCCATCTAAACTACATTACAACAGCCCCAAATCAACTTAATAATACCAATTTATTCATCTAAACCAAGTCAAAAAAATGTGACCAAGAACTTCAAATCTAACAAGCATCACTCCTAACTCCAAAATCAACAAAACCACTTACTAAACAAAGCTCTATCATGAGTACACACTCATTACACTAACCCATCATCTAACATTATGAAATCCAAACCAACAAAACTTAATACTAAGGGTTTGAGAAGTTATACCTTCCTTGGAGAGTGGAGAATCAAGAGAATGGCTTGGAATCACCCTTAAAGTCCTTATCCAAGCTTAATCTAAACAAAACTTCAAGAACACAAATTTTAGTTCTTGAAAAACACTATTCACCATCTTCTTTCATGATTTATAGAAAAAGATTGGCTTGGAATTAGAAGCTTAAACTTATAGGAAGTATGTAACTATCCATGGGGAAGCTTAGATAATTACCTTGCTAAATAGTAAGTGGAGGAGCTTGGACTTTCATTTTTTAAGAAAAGCACCCGAGAGCATGAAGAAGAAGAAGAGAGATTTTTGTGTTTTGGCTTGATTTGCTTTTGGTTGGTTGATTTTTGTTGTTTGCTTTAGTGAATTACCTAGTTGCCCTTGGTTTTGTGTGGTTAAAAAGTCACCACATCTCCTTCCTTCCCATGTCATGCTTGTATCACCTTGCACATGTCATAATGCTCCCACTTGTCCACACCTTGTGGTTGGATGATGTCACAATCCCTGGCTTCTTGTACAAGCTTGTCTCTTGGTCACTTATTTGTTTTACGGTTCGCTTATCTTTCGTTCTCGTTTATCGTTTGAGGGATCATACCCGGGACCTTATTACTTAGGTTCCCTTAACCTTTCTCAATATATTATATTCCTTTTATGACCCTCTCCTATAATCCTTTAATTTAAATCCTTTTTATCCTGTTACCTTATACTCAATTCTCTCCGTATCTTGTGGATTTCCGGGAAAAATCAAAGTGTTCGGAATTGGATTCTGACGATCTTTACATACACTTATATACCACATAGAGTACTAATAATATCCCATAAGATCAATAACAGAACCCCTACATAGCGTGGCATGAAAATTTTTCTCATTCAACAAAAACACTATTCATAAGGGTTTCAAAAATTTCCAAAAATTGGGGTTATTACACTTTGACCCAACCATAATTACTCTCAGGAACACAGATACTGGAGTTTTTGAGGACTGGTGTTTATGATGATGGTGGTAAAGCTAGGTCCCCTAGTATTATTTTCACAACAGGGGAAGATGAGCATCTGGTTACCTTGTCCACTGTTCGACAAGCTCTACACTTACCAGAAAATTGTACTTTTAATGCTCAGGTTGAGGAGTCACTTCTACAGGGTATGATGGCCAATCTTGGCTATGAGAAAAGTCTGTCCAAGCTGGGACAGCTGAAGAGGCCATACATCAGAAGGGAGTGGAGCTACTTCTTTGACTGCATCACCAGAGCTTTTGCCAACAAATGCTCCAACTTTGATGCCATTCCCATTCTGAGTTAGCAAATGGGGTATGCACTTTTAAATCAAACTCACTTTGATTATGCTATTGCTATTTTGGGTTTTATTGGGGATAGGATGAACGAGGACCCAAATACTGCTTACTTTGCTGAATTTTGTCAACTCATTTACAGTTTTTGTTGTCCTGATAAGCCCCAAAACTTTAGTGAGACAATTCAACCTTTTAAACTTGCTAAAAGGGCTTTCACAGACTTGTTATCTACTGATAATAAGAAAAAGATACTAAGACCCCTTCAAATTCCTACATCAGTAAAACAGTTCTTAGTAAACTCTGACCCCAACATATACACATCCAAATTTTCTGAAGTTGCACCCTCTCAACCTCCATCAGCACCTACAACCAAAACTCAACCAGCTCAATCCTCTCAACCACAACCTACCATCAGAACTTATTTCCAACCAACACAATCTTCTCAACCTCAACCATCAGCACCTACTACCAAACCAACCTCTGGTACTTCCCAAAAAGTGCCAGTTGTAAAATCTTCAAGGGCAAAATATGTTCCTAAATCTCCACCAAGGAGAAGAAGGATGATTCTGAGGGATGAATCAGATGAAGATGAGCAAGTCACAGGTTCATGCATCAGAACCTGTGACAATAGAAGCTGAAAAGAAAATTTTTCAGAAAGAGGTAACTCCTCAGAAACAGACTGAAGCCGAGGGTTCTGGAATTTTAGAAAGGAAAAGAACTTCAAGTTCTGATGCTGCTCAAGCAACTCCTCCATCATCCAGAAGATCAAAGAAGATGAGAGCAGGTAGGCATATGGCACAACCTCATTCTGAGGATGCTAAAGAAGCCGGGGAAGGGGATCAGGAATCTCTGATCTCATTAGGACCAATACTGATTGAAGCTTTGCCACCTCCACCTCAAGTTGAAGACACTGTTTCAGACACAGTGATCCTGTCTCTCTAATCAGAGAAACAGCTACAGTTGAAGATTCAAAATTAAGTCCTGAAACATTTATAGGCTGAACATTCCATCTGTCTTGTTTCTAGAAGCACCACAAGGACAAGTGACCACTCCACCTGTTTCTCCATTAAATGCTGATATACCAACTACTCCAATTCTGGATGTGGAAATAGATGAAGTTGTACCAGAATCTCCTACAGCCACACACACTCTTGTGTTGTCTGAAGATGATGAGTTTCTAGTAAGTTCTGGAGAGTCAGCTCCAGTAAACACTCCAACTCAAATTATTGGAAAGGAGGCACTGCTTAAAAAGTTTGTTAAAGAAGATGCTCCTGTTCCTTGGGAAGAAACTCACAGAGGGGTTGAGTGGACCAAGAAGTGGAATGAATCTAATTTTATTCCTAGCTCTCATGTTCTGTCAAAGCATATTGCAAAAGTTGATGGGTTGTTGACAAATTCTAACTTCAAAGCTCAACTTAAAGTCACAGCTCTCAGTACTAAATCTCTTCAGGGTCAACACTCCATTACTCATGAAAAGGTTGATAAGCTTCTAGAAAAAGCTGATAAGCTGGATATGGAGATCAAGCTAGACAAAAAGAGGTTTATCAAATCTATTCAAGAGAAAGTTGAAGCTATTGAGAAAGTTCAAGAAGAGCAGCAGGCCCAACTGGCTGAGGTCCTACAAAATCAAGCTGCTCAACAGACTCAACTGAATGAAATCCAATCTTTAGTGGAACTTCTTCTCTCTCTACTCTTATCAGATGATGCCAAAAAGGGGGAGAAGGTAGTTAAGTCCAAATGCTCAACTATTCAAGTACTGAAGAAGAAGGATGATAAAGGAGATGGCCAGGGAAACCCTAGCAAGGACAAAGGTCAAGGGCAAAGCAATAAAGTTTCTTCACAGAAACTAATTTCTGGTTCTAGCAAATCTTCTACACAGAAGAATACAAGTTCTGAAGCTGTGAATGCTCAAACTCTGATATCAAGTTCTAATAATCAAAATCTGATATCAAGTTCTGATGTTCAGATTCAAGCTGAAAGTCAAGACTCTTAGAAGTTTTTACAAACTCTGAAGCTTAAGGGAAGGGAGACTATTATCTCCTATAGAGATCCCAAGATTCAGACACTTGATGAAGAAATTGCTGTAAGATTATTTTTCAAGCATAATCCTGGAATGGATTTAGAGACTCTAAAGGAGGAAGAAGCTAGATTTGTAGCTGAGAAGACAAATATTAAATCTAAAGCTTTTAATGCAAAGAAACCTCCAAGGCCTAAGGTAAAAGGCATTGTGATCAAGAAAAGGTCAACTTCTGAGGCTTTAAAGCCCAAGACAAGATCACAAGTTAAAATTGATCCCAAGGCAAAAGGGAAAGGAAAGATTGATGAACCAACAAAGAAACAGGAGATGAAGATTCCTCAAATCCTGATGAAACCTGTGTGCAAAATGGTTCAGGTTTTTGATGATACAGCTGCAGAAGATGAAACTGTTGAAACTATGAAAAGAAGAAAGATAACAGAAGAATCTAAGACAATCTCTGACATAGCTCAAGTTGTTCAGAGTGAAAAATAGCAAGCTACAAAAGAATCTGCAAATCCTGAACAAGTCATCAAGACATCAACCTCTGACAGAGCTCAAGTTGATTTGAACAAGATGACAGTTACTGATAAGAAGAAACTCCTATGGAAGAATGTTAAACCATCAGATCCTAAGAAAAGTCAACTGCTATCTGATTTCATGAGTGTTGGATTGAAATCTAGAGAAGCAAGAGACAGAGTTGGATTAGGTTCTGAAGAAGCCAAGATCAAAACATGAGTTGAAGTACTTACTAGAGATCCATTCTTATTAACTGAAAAACCACTTGAGGAAGTTACACAGAAACATCTTGACAAGGTTATATCTGTTCAAGTGGTACTGGATGCTTATGATAAGAGTAATATCAAAGAAAAGCTGATTCTATTTCTTGAAGATGGAAGAACATACAGAATGTCAGAATCAGATGTGCTGAACAAATCTTTGAAAGAACTTCAATTCTTTCATTATCTTTTGGAGATAAAGTCTGAGATTACCAGAAGTTGGTCAAATTTCATAATGAAGACCATAAGGGATAAATCCAGAACCTCTGGATCAAGGGTTGCAGAATTTATTCCAAATATAGTTGAAGATAATGGAAGTGAAATTCGAATAAAGAAGGATTCTACTAAACCTGAGGTTATTCTGAAAGAGAAATGTCTGTGCTATAATGAAGACTCATCTCATTCAAGGGTAATCAGACTTTGTGATGGATTGGAAAGAAATCACATCTCAGCACTTAGGACTGCAATCTACCAGATTGGAAGTCAAGATGAAGAATTAAAGCAAGTCAAGGCTACATTAGCTCAAGTCCTGAGAAAAGAAGAAAAGAAGATGATATCAAACTTGTCAAGAATTATTTTGGATTCATATTGACTCAGTAAAATTGGTAAAAGCTGCAAGGACTGTAAGTTGTAGTTAGTTGTTTAAATAAACTCTCATTGCATTTGTACTTAAATGTTTTTGACATCATCAAATCTATTAACTTGTATATTTTTCATAATTTACAAGTTGGGGGAGATTGTTAGATATATTTGTGATGTCATGTCTAATCCGCTGTGTTTAGTTTCAGAACTTAATATCAGGACTTACTAGAAATCAGAACTTACTGAAGTCAGAACTTATATCAGAACTTAAGGCCGTCAGATTTTATATTAGGACTTAAGTGCGGGTACTTCAGATAAGGAATGCGACTGATTTACAGGAGAGGATCTGGACTAAAAAAAAAGAAGATATTTTAGGAGACAAAATTATATTTCATATAAATTAGAAGATATCTTGTAACTGTGTACTATATAAACACAGCTTAGGGTTTACACTATAAGTGTTATCATTAACGAGAACATTATACATTGTAACCTAGCAGCTCTTAGTGATATTGTTCATCACTGAGAGAGTAGTTTAACCTACTTTGTAACAGAGCTTATTATATTGAATAAACTTGATTACTGTTACATAATTGTGTTCTAAATCGATTTGATTGTATAAACACTATATTCAACCCTCTTCTATAGTGTTGTGTGACCTAACAGAGTAAATATAGTTATAATGTTCAATGTGATGTGAGGGGTGGTTTGAGTAATGATTTCCAGAGTGACGATATGTTTCAGGCTCTATTGGACCATAAAATAAACCAACCAACCTTGAATGATATAAACCAACCAACCAACAAACCTCTTGAATAAAATGTTGATAAGAGAGCGTAGAGAAAATGAAAATCGCTTGAATGATTAGATGGAAGACATGAAGAGTACTAACAATGAAGAAAGTATGATCAAAAGCGACGAAGAAAGGATGGATATCTCTTCGTGCGACGAGGATGATACTATATTTAAAGAATTTAACGAACTTTATGACATGGATAATCCAAAATTCAAATTGGGAATGGTATTCACCTCAGGACAAGTTTTTAGAAATGCAGTTAAAAAGTATGCTATCAAGAATCAAAGGGGAGTGAGGTTAAAGAAAATTTTGAATGTGAGGGTGAAATGGACTTGTGCTGAAGGACACCCATGGATATGATGGTAAACAACAGAGTTCAGATCTTTTTAAATCAAAACACTGAAAGATATACACACTTGCAGTCCTGTTTGGAAGCAAAAGTGTCTAAATTCTACATGGATAGCTAACACATACAAAGATGAGGTCAGACTCAATCCTACTTGGCCAACTGCTGCTTTCCAGAAAAGGGTTACTAATGATTTAAAATGCCAAGTTTCTGAATCCATGATATGTAGAGCATTGACTAAAGCTAAAAAGAACATCATACGAAGACATGAAAATTAGTTTAATCTATTGTTTGCCTATGGAAATGAGATCAAGAAGGTTATGCTAACTTCAACTGTGAAGATAATGACTGAAGGGGATAATCCAGGGGATAAAGAAGAAGATTTAAAAGGTTCGATGTCTATTTAGGTCCTTTAAAAGCTGGATTATTACAAGGTTATAGACCATTGATAGGTTTAAATGGTTGTCATCTAAAAGGACCACTTGGAGGTATACTTTTAACAGCTGTTGGAACATATTCGGATGATGGTATTTATCCGCTTGCTTGGGCGCAAGTAGAGGCAGAAAATAACGATAGTTAGGAGTGGTTTATATCACTTGTGGTGGCTGATTTAAAGATGGAGAATGCTGCTAATTACCTATTCATTAGTGACAAACAAAAGGCAAAACTTTTAAATCACTTTTACATGACTTTTATTTTGTTAAATATCTCAAAATGTATAATATAAAATTCATAATTCAGGGGTTAATGGATTCCCTTGATAAGTTAGTACCAGCAGCAACACACCGCTTCTGCGTAATGCACCTTCAAAGAAATATGCCAAAAGAATATAAAACCACATGTGTTAAAAAACTACCTTGGTTTGCTGCAAGATCCACTACTGACTACTACTTTGATAGACATATGTTGAATCTCATCAAGGTACTAAACTAACACCCTACAATTAAGTTGTATTCATCATTCTTAGCAGGATATTTATAAGATTCCTAATTATATATAATGTATCAGGTCTCTGCCAAAGCATATACTTGGTTGGCTGCCAAACCAAGATCACAATGGAGTAGATCCGACTTTAGAGATATTTGTAAGTCTGACATATTTGTTAACAATAACTGCGATGTGTACAACAAAGATCTTATAAAGTTCAGACACTTGGCAATTGTGTTGATTTTCAAGGAAACGCATAAACACAAAGAATCCAAAAAAGGAAAACAAAAATGCTAAACAAAAATACAGAATATTGTAGTAATGCTCTCAAAATGCCGAATAAGTAAGCTTTCAGAATTTTTGGAACAAATGTCCATTTCTTGATAATAATAAGAGAAACGAATCAATTTTTTTTGTCATTCAGGTCCTTAAAGTTTTCTGCAATAGCTAAGCCTATATGGAATGTAGCTCAAAAGTATAACGTCACCATGATGGAGGGAGGTCATAAGATTTTAGTGGATTTGGGACAAAAAAATATGTTCTTGTCGAAAGTGGCAACTAACAGGCATACCTTGTTATCATGCGTGCGCGTGCAATTTTTTTCAAAATAATCTACGTTATACTATTTTCATGAGTATTACAAGGAAAAAAACAAATATGGAGGTCTACAATCATGTTCTTAAGCCTGTTAATGGAAAGTAATTATGGGAAAAAACAAATCATACTACAATGCTTCCACCTCTAGTCAAAATTGTACCTGGAAGGCAAAAAAAATAGATAAAAAAGAATGATATTGTCGAGTCAAGAAAGTCAGATCCCAGTAGATTAAAGAGGACATGAAATTCTCTTAAATGTTCATATTCTGGAGAATGGAAACACAATACCAGGAGCTGTAAATCAAGGATAAATTATTCTTTATTTATTACACAAATATTATCATAATTTTACTATGAAATGTTTGATTGATGTAATTCACTTAAATATTTTTAATATTCAGAAAACTGGTGAAGCAAAGAATAATCAAGAATGAGAATCTGAAAAAAGAAAAGGAAAGAAAAGGAAAGAAGATGAGGATTCTTCCACTCATGCTAGTCCACTGAAGAAAATAAAAGATGTTGGTAGCAATTGATGATATCAAACAGAAACTATCTGAAGCATCAACAGATGATGATTACAAGCATCAACTGATGATGAATAGATACATCAACAGATGATGATATCGACAGATGTTAGTATTCGACGGATGATGATGTCAACGGATGATGAGATCAGTATTTGTCACATCAGTTGATCTTTGAAGAGGAAAAGGAAACTGGAATTTCAAGGCGGTCGAGGACTTTATCTCAGAAGCAATTTTATAGGTTTTCTTGTTGTTAATAAAATAGGATTCCTTATACATTAGTAGATGTTCTCTATAAAAGCATAGTTTAGGTTCATGATATATTCATCGCGATATTGTTATATCTTTCGTATAACCTAGCAGTTCTCAAGGATATTTGTTCATCCTATCAAGAGAGTACTTGTGTAATAAGTTTTTATAAGATTTATATAAAACTGTTTGATTCTGTTGAAACTTTGTCTAGCTGATCGAATTAACTGCATTCACCCCCCTCTACAGTTGATTAAGGGCCTAAAAATTGGTATCAGAACTCGCTGTTAATGCAGAAATAGTTTAAGATCTGAAGATTGATCAACCATATTAGACAAGGGATAAGAAGAAACACAGAATCTGTATCCGAAGCCACAACCTCCAGCCACATCACAGATAAGCAACAACATGAGTAGGTATGAAGAAATTAAGGTGCCCATCTTGAAAGTACATGAATATTCAATCTGGAAAGTCAGGATGGCCATGTGTTTGGAAGCCACAGATTCTGAATACTTAAGAAGGATCTATGATGGTCCTCATAAACCAATGAAGGTAGCTGTTTCGGTTGCAGGAGAACCAGAGAAGATGATAGATAAAGACAGAAAGGACTACACTCCTGAAGATATCTCATCAATCATGAAGGATGCAAAGGTTCGACATATCTTGCACAACAGTCTTGATAGTGTTATGTCCAACAAAGTCATTGGATGTAAAACAATAAAAGAGATATGGGATGCTTTAGAAGTAAAGTGTCAAGGTACAACTGCTATCAAGAAAAATAAGAGGATAGTGCTTACTGATAAGTGGATTTTATATCCACTTGGAAT
Source organism: Apium graveolens (assembly GCF_009905375.1). Lineage (NCBI taxonomy): Eukaryota > Viridiplantae > Streptophyta > Magnoliopsida > Apiales > Apiaceae > Apium > Apium graveolens. The sequence continues at coordinate 192,988,785 of NC_133653.1, forward strand.
GCTTCATTATAAGCTTAAATTGGTGTTTTGGACTCAAGTTGTTGGTATTTTGATGTGTTTTTGTGTTATTGTATTTCAGGTATCAGTTAAATGAAGAAAGGAGCTTTTAAAGGAAATATGATGAAAAGTGATCATATTTGGAAGCCAAGGCCATTTTCAAGTTGTAGAGAATCTCGTTAGCTTCGCGTGGACAGTTGAATCACCTAATTCGGACGAGTAGAACTCAAGTTATGGCCAAAACAAGATTCATCAGAATTTTTCCAGACAGGCTGCAGGCGCCCGCCTATTGTGGAGGCGCCCGCCTGCTGGTGGAGGCGGCGACACGCGGCTGACTTCGTTGATTTCACTGAAAAAGCCTTTTTGAGTGGAATTTGATGATTTTAAGGGTCCAGGTCCAATATGGGCTTATATATACTTAAAAAAAGGGTTTTCATCATCCGGGAAGATTGGGAGATAAAGGAGAAGACCTAGAAGCACAAAACAACTCTGAAAATGAAGATCTTATTTTCAACTTGTGATTCTTTGAATTAGTTATACCTTTGGATGCTCATTTTCGTTCTTGTTGAACCTAGATCTCGTTTATTCGTACTTTAATTATTATTTAGTTTATTAAGACCTTGTTTATACCATGCTTTCATTGGAACCCATGGTGACGATGAGTTCGATTATGAACTAATCGTTGTCATGGGGTTCTAGTGGATTTACTTATAGATTTTAATAGTTAATTATTTTGATATCTTGGTGTGTGGTGATTGTATGATATCATAGTATTGGTTGTACTTATTCGTCTTATGTGCGTAGCTAACATATAAGATAGCGTGTTATTCTCTATTAAAGCGACAGTGAAAATAGAGGTTTAGAACTTGCCATGCTAGCACAGGTTCATGTATTGTATGCATGATTAGTGGGTAACTCTAACCATTTTACTTGCCCTATGTAATCAAGATATATAACTTATGCTTAAACCGTTATGTTGTCAAATTCTATAGACATATAGGGTCTCAATATAATTGGTGCCTATTCAGCTTCTATCTCTTTTGTGAATGTCTGGTAGAATGGTGCTCGTGCAACGAAAGTTGGCATTTATCAGTTTCGTGTTATCTGATTAGTGTCATCACCATCACATGCCAAGGTTAAGAACAATGACTTTGAATGAAGTATTTAATGAAGTTAGAATCCCATGTTTGTCATATATATTAATTCAACCATTCTTATTCTCTTAGTTATAATTGTTAGTTTAATTTCTTAGTTTAATAAAAACCCAATTTGTTATTTGTCTTAGCATTGAGCGATAACCATACATTGTTGCATAGGTGCATAAATTGAACTTAACCTAAACCAGTCTCTGTGGGAACGAATCTGATTTATATCTTATACTACTTACGAACGCGTATACTTGCGTGAATTTGACCGCGTGTTTTTGCCCTAACAAGTTTTTGGCGCCGCTGCCGGGGACTCGGTGTTAATTTTTAGTTTATGTGCTTGTCATCAGTGGTCGTTAAAGTTCAATGACTCGGATTCTTTTACTTTCACGGTTTATTTGTTTGTGTTTCAGGTACTCATTATAATGGGAGATCTAGCAGCACGAACGAAAGCCTTGATGGATTTTTCTCAACCCAAGATCAATGACATTCAATCTAGCATTGTCAGGCCAGCTATCACAGCTAATACCTTTGAGATCAAGCCTGGAATAATTCAACGGGTGCACAATTCAATCCAGTTCGGGGGTTCTTCAACGGAAGATCCCAATATGCACATTAGGGATTTCATTGAGATCTGCGACACCTTCAAGTTCAACGGTGTTTCTGAAGATGCTGTGAAGCTGAAACTGTTCCCATTCTCTCTTAGGGACAAGGCTAAAAGCTGGTTACACTCTCTACCAGCTGGTTCGATTACTACTTGGGAATATCTTGCTCAGAAGTTTCTTACTAAATTCTTCCCTATGGTGAAGATAACTGCAATCAGGAATGCTCTTACTCAATTTGCGAGGAGAATCTTTATATGAAGCTTGGGAGCGCTACAAGGAGATGCTTAGGAAGTGTCCTCATCATAGAATTCCTGATTGGATGATCATCAATTATTTTTACAATGGGTTGGGAGCACAGTCCAGACCCATGCTCGATGCAGCAGCAGGCGGAGCATTATGGGCAAAGAGCTATGAGGAAGCTTATGATCTAATTGAACTGATGGCTGCTAATGAATATCAGTATCCAACCCAGTGATGTCCACAGGGCAAGGTAGCAGGAGTTCTTGAAGTGGATACAGCTACGGCTATCACTGCTCAACTAAAGGGGTTTTCTATGAAGATCGATTCTCTGGATACTATGGTGTTAAATAGATAATTAGCGTTTGTGAGATTTGTGCAGGTCCGCATGTGACAGAGCAATGCGCTATATCTAGTGACTCAGCTCAGTTTGTGAGCAACTTTCAGAGATCGCAGCAACCAGTTCCAGACACTTATCATCCTGACAACTGGAATCATCCTAACTTCAGCTGGAACAACAATCAGAATGCGATGCAACAACCGTTCCAGCAGTTTGGAAATAAGCTATTCAATCCTCCTGGTTTTTAACAACAAATTATACCAAAAAAATAAACCCTTGGTGCATGTCTATCTTCGAATGAAAAATCTGAATTGGAGGAGTTGAGGCTTATGTGAAAAAACCAGGCTCTTATATGCCAAAGTCAGGATGTTTCTGTCAAGACTCTAGAGAACCAAATAGGGCAAATTGCTAATGCCTTATTGAATCGACCACCAGTAACGGTTCCTAGTGACACAGAAACAAATCCAGGCAAGAGGGAAGTTGAAGAACAGGTGAACGCCATCACCTTGAGGTCTGGAAAGGTCGCAAGCCCCCAAATTCAGCAAGCCGAAGTGACTGAAAAATCTCAAGTTTGAGAAAATGCAGTTGTGGCTGAAGAAGAAGTGAAGAAGGAAGCAGAGGTGGAACCAAGGAAGACTACTATGGAACACACTCCTCCTGAGGGTAATACAGGGGAAAAACAGATCTATCCTCCACCTCCTTTTCCTAGGAGGCTATAGAAGAAAAAGCTGGATAAGCAGTTTAAGAAGTTTTTGGAGGTGTTCAAGAAACTTCATATCAACATACCTTTCGCTGAAGCTCTTGAACAAATGCCTAGTTATGCGAGGTTTATGAAAAGTATTCTCTCTCGGAAAGTGAAGCTCGATGACTTAGAGACCGTTGCTCTAATGAAGGAATGCAGTGCTGTGCTGCAGCAGAAGTTGCCTCCGAAGCTTAAAGATCCTCGAAGCTTCACTATTCCTTGCACCATCGGAAACTTGTCTTTTGACAAATATTTATGTGATTTGGGAGCTAGCATCAATCTGATGCCTTTGTCTATCTTTAAGAAGTTGGGATTACCTGATCCAAAGCCTACATACATGTCATTGCAACTAGCTGATCGTTCCATCGCTTATCCACGAGGTATAGTGGAGGATGTCTTGGTCAAGGTGGATAAACTCATCTTCCCTGCTGACTTTATAATTCTTGACTTTGAGGAGGATAAGAAGATTCCCATTATCTTGGGAAGACCATTCTTGGCTACAGGCTGAACTATGATCGATATGCAAAAAGGAGAGCTTTCGATGAAGGTTTACGATCAAAAGGTCACTTTTAATGTGTTCAAGGAAATAAATTACCCACAGCTAAATAGGAGTGCTTTAAAGTAGAGTGGGTCGACTCTGTAGTAAATTCAGAGCATGAGAAATTGCCAAAGTCAGATACCTTAGGGAGAGCCTTAATAGGGGAATCAGTTATTGAGAATGAAGAGGGAGCAGAGCAACTACAGGTTTTGAATACACCTCCATGGATGAGGAAGTTGGATTTGCCATTCGATTCTCTTGGGTTAGCAGAGCTGAAAATTTCTCAGGAGCGTTTTGAACCATTTATTCAAGAAGCTCCCACACTTGAGCTCAACCAAAAGTCAGATCACTTGAGTTATTCATTCTTAGGTGCACCCCATGATAAGGGGTTGGGATATATTTTTGATGATGGAGAGAGTGGCTGAACGGATCTTCTAGTGCCAACAGAGGGTTCTTCTCATGCGCCACACACAGTTGATAGGACTGGTATTGGTGATGAGCAGTACAGGTGAGTAATTAGGCGTATGGAGGCCATGCACGACATTCACCATCGTTTTGCTGCAGATTTGACACAGGCTTTGGGCACTATTTTCCGAGACACTGGTGGCGAGGTTGATTAGCCACCTGATCCTCCACCCGAGGAGGGTGATCTTTCCGCTAATTAGGTATGCCTGAAATCCTTATTATTACCTTTAATGAGGACATTGAAAATTTTAAGTTTGGGGGTGATAATGTAAGGGTTAGTAGTGTGTGTGTCCATATAGATTCATATAGATTCACATTGTATATTTAGTTGTAGTTCATTCATATTTTTGCATGATTGTTCATTTAGGACATATTTGTTTATTTTTATGTAATTTCATATAGTTGCATTTGCATGCATATTTAGCATGATCCCTTAAGATAAACTATGATATTTGATAAGTTGATGCTGATTTGAGTGTGGTGATGACGAATAGAGGGATGTTTAAGTCCTAATGGTTATTGATTTGCATGCCAGAAACAAATATTTTCACAAAGTCTTATAGGGTTGCTTTTGATCTAGATCATGATCATACTTGTTTGTTGTTGAGATTTAATCACTTGGTTATATTTAGAATTTGTGATATTCTCGTAATGACGTAAAAACACTGATTTTTTTATCTGGAGAAAAACTTGGATTTCATTGCTAGTTGTTGTAAGACTAGGCGTCAAATGGCTAGTAGCCGACTCATATTTTTATGAGTATTCTAGGGTTGAATGAGATGGAGTGAAACACACTCATTCAGAAAAGAAAAAAAAAGAAAAAAGAGAAAAAAGTATGTGTTTATGCATAATTGATCAAGAGTGAGATCTTTAATACTCGAGTTATTATGTTTTAGGGGAATTTGTGCCTAGTGACCTAAGGCTTTTATAGTCTGGGATCCGCTAACCTAACGCTCGCTATATGGGTATTATTGCATAAGTCTTTTGGGACCTCATTCATTGCACGATCAAATAAGCATCTTTGTTATGTATTCAATAATAGTGTGAATCCATGTATAACTCTAGTAGAAAAGAGGTGTTGTGAGTCATAATGTGTTTATTGTCTATTCTATTTATAAACTTTTGATTATTTCGATGATAGATAAGTTATGGTTATTGATCTAGTATCGAGAGATATCTGTTAAGCATTCAACACACGCACATTTTTGGTTTGTGAGTTGGTTTGTGGGATTTATTCGAACTCCGTTTTAAGTCATTGCATTCTTAGAGGCATTGGCTTATTCATTTGGTTATGGTTATTCTGAGGGGATCGATTGCATTATCCTTTAGTTGCATTCACGTAGTTGCATTCGTGCATTAAGTTTGTTTTGTAGTTTTGAGTCTGTTTATGCTTGAGGACAAGCATCGATTCAAGTTTTGGGGTGTGATAAGTGGATTTTATATCCACTTGCAATGCTTCATTACAAGCTTAAATTGGTGTTTTGGACTCAAGTTGTTGGTATTTTGATGTGTTTTTGTGTTATTGCATTTCAAGTATTAGTTAAATGAAGAAAGGAGCTTTTAAAGGAAATATGATGAAAAGTGATCAGATTTGGAAGCCAAGGCCATTTTCAAGTTGTAGAGAATCTCGTTAGCTTCGCGTGGGCAGTTGAATCGCCTAATTCTGACGAGTATAACTCAAGTTATGGCCAAAACAAGATTTATCAGAATTTTTCCAGACAGGCTGCAGGCGCCCGCCTGCTGGTGGAGGCGCCCGCCTGCTGGTGGTGGCGCTCACCTGCTGGTGGAGGCTGCCGCGTGTTTATGTACGGCCGACTTCGCTGATTTCACTGAAAAAGCCTTTTTTGAGTGGAATTTGACGATTTTAAGAGTCCAGGTCCAATATGGGCTTATATATACTTAAAAAAAGGGGTTTCATCATTCGAGAAGATTGGGAGATCAAGGAGAAGACCTAGAAGCACAAAACAACTCTGAAAAAGAAGATCTTGTTTTCAACTTGTGATTCTTTGAATTAGTTGTAACTTTGGATGCTCGTTTTCGTTCTTGTTGAACCTAGATCTCGTTTATTCGTACTTTAATTATTATTCAGTTTATTAAGACCTTGTTTATACCATGCTTTTATTGGAACCCATGGTGACGATGAGTTCGATTATGAACTAATCGTTGTCATGGGGTTCTAGCGGATTTACTTATGGATTTCAATAGTTAATTGTTTTGATATCTTGATGTGTGGTGATTGTATGATATCCTAGTATTGGTTGTGCTTATTCGTCTTATGTGTGTAGCTAGCATATAAGATAGCGTGTTAATCTCTATTGAAGCGACAATGAATATAGAGGTTTAGAACTTGCCATGCTAGCATAGGTTCATTTATTGTATGCATGATTAGTGGGTAACTCTAACCATTTTAATTGCCCTATGTAATCAAGATAGATAACTTATGCTTAAACCGTTATGTTGTCAAATTCTATAGACATATAGGGTCTCAATATAATTGGTGCCTATTCAGCTTTTATCTCTTTTGTGGATGTCTGGTAGAATGGTGCTCGCGCAACGAAAGTTGGCATTTATCAGTTTCGTGTTATCTGATTAGTGTCATCACCATCACATGCTAAGGTTAAGAACAATGACTTTGAATGAAGTATTTAATGAAGTTAGAATCCCATGTTTGTCATATATATATTAATTCAACCATTCTTGTTCTCTTAGTTATAATTGTTAGTTTAATCTCTTAGTTTAATAAAAACCCAATTTGTTATTTATCTTAGCATTGAGCGATAACCATACATTGTTGCATAAGTGCATAAATTGAACTTAACCTAAACCAGTCTCTGTGGGAACGAATTTGATTTATATCTTATACTACTTGCGAACGCGTATACTTGCGTGAATTTTAGCGCGTGTTTTCGCCCTAACACTTACTCAAGAATACGAGCACTTTGACTCAAGGGACAATGAATCCCTAACTGAGATCTATGATAGATTTTAGAAGTTGCAAAATGACTTATTCCTTGTCAATAAAGAATATGATTTGGAAGAATCAAACTTGAAGTTCCTACTTGCTCTTCCTGAAAAAGTGGGACTCTAAAGTCACATCGATCAGGGATAACTATCAACTCGACATCATACCTCTAGATGAGATTTATGGAGTTCTTAAAACTCATGGACTAGAGATTTATGGAGTCACGTCTTTCTTACCTATGCTACTCACAAGAAGTTCAAGGTGTTCCAAATGGATATGAAGACTGCATTCGTAAATGGAGAACTCGAAGAGGAAGTTTATGTTGAACAGCCTCCCGGGTTCATTGATCCAAAATATCCGGATCATGTATACTTACTAGATAAAGCACTATATGGATTGAAGCAAGCTCCAAGGGGCTGGTATGAAACACTTGCTCTATTTCTATGAGAGAGTGGTTTCACAAGAGGTACAATTGATAAAACTCTCTTTTATAAATATCATGGTAAGGACTTGTTATTAGTACATATATATGTTGATGATATCATTTTTGGATCTACTAATGATAAACTCTATGAGATATTTGTATAGCTAATGCAGTCCAGATATCAAATGAGTATGATGGGAGAATTGAGTTACTTTCTGGGGTTACAAGTCGAACAGACTAATGAAGGAATCTTCATAAATCAAGCCAAATACACCAGGAACTTACTCAAAAGATTTAGAATGCAGGACTACTCAACTGCATCAACTCCTATGGCCACTGCAACCAAGTTAGATTTAAATACTGGCTCTTCAGTAGATATAACTAACTACAGAGGTATGATTGGCTCACTCCTATATCTGACTGCTAGTAGACCTGATATCATATATACTACCTGTCTCTGTGCAAGGTTCCAAGCTGACCCTAGAGAACCTCATCTATTAGTTGTAAAGAGAATCTTCAAGTATCTCAAAGGTACTATGAATCTAGGATTATGGTATCCTAGAGTTCAGACTTTAAGTTAATTGGATATTAATATGTTGATTTTGCAGGATGCAAAATAGACAGGAAAAGTACTTCTGAAAGCTGCCAATTTCTTGGAGGCGGATTAGTTTCTTGGTACAACAAGAAACAAAAGTTAATTTCCAATTCAATTGCAGAAGCAGAATACATTGTTGCTGGAAGCTGTTGTGCTCAGATTCTATGGATGAAGAATCAGGTGCTGGATTATGGGTTAGACTATTTATCTATTCCTATATATTGTGATAATTAAAGTGCTATTGCAATGACAGGAAATCCAGTGCAACATTCAATGACTAAGCATATCATTATCAGATACCATTTCATAAGGGAACATGTGAGAGCTGGTATAGTGGAATTGATCTTTGTTCCAACAGATCAACAAGTAGCAGATATATTCACCAAGCCTCTCTGTGAAGCCACATTCACAAGACTGGTGAATGAATTGGGAATGATTTCAGGGTAGTTCTCAAACTCTGATAATTAAGTCTGCCTATATGTTTGAAGCATGGTATCTTATTATTTGTCAGTACTTGTTAGATACCGATTCTTATGTTAAATGCTTGGTACCATGATAACATACAAACTGTGCTAAATGATCTTATGTGAAAATTACATGTTGAACTACTGATTATGCTTGTAAACTCTGTTTTTAGTAGAACTTGTTTTGACTAATAGTTTATTTCTGGATTTTAATTACTTCTACTTTATCTTGTTATTTTGAATTTATTCGAAATAAGTTGTTAACAGTATTTTTAATTAATCAGTGTGTGAGTGAAATATCTTTTAATTATCCAAATGGGTTAGCTACTGATGCAAGTATCCATTGATACTTGAGTATTTACATTGGGAATAGGAATATGAAGAGAGCGATTACTTTTTGCTTGCCTAGATACGCGTAATCATGTATGCTTATTGTGTCTAATTATTGCATGGTCATTCAAAGAGTCTCTTTAGCTTCCATCTTCTCTCTATAAATACAACCCTTCACTCTCAAAAATTCTCATTATCTTTTTCACTCACAAATATCCGTCTTACTCATCAAAATGGCCCAACCTCAGTTTTACAAACGCAGCGGTGATTGTTATCTACCGGTTTTTAATATTAGTAATAAGAAGATATAATTTGACCCTTACAGTCATAAGGTTCGTATTCATGGTGAAGTTTCGACTTCAGTCTATGATCATCTTTCTTGGGATGATCAGATGGAAATACATTTCTTCACTAGCGAGGCTCTTCTTCAAGAAGAACTTAAGGCTGAGTTGGCAGGACGTGCTCGACAAGCAACTCTTGAACTACAAGAGAATATTATCTCTCTTGCAGGTACAATGAGTAGGATCTACCATCGCAAGGCGATGAAGGTGGAGCAGGCGGCAAAGAAGCAGAAGAAAAATGAGTAGATAGATTGTATTAGGATTTTATCTTAAAATTCTATAAAATCTTGTACTTTGTTTCTTCATAATTAATGAAAATCTTTAAGCGTCTTTTGCTTCATCAAATTACTACTTGTTTACTTCTGGAATGTGTGCTTAAATGTTCTTAAATGTTAAATGTTAAATCAATACTGCATTCTAAACTTGTTACATTTTTCAAAGTTTATATGACTAAATTGATCTCTGTTTAAGCTATATGTGACCACTTGAGTACATATTGAGCACACAGGAAGTAATGGTTGTCAAAGAAGAAAATTTAAGTAAAGATATAACTCTTAATCATTAAGGGTTATAATCTTTGAGTGTTGCTTACAATTCAAAATCTTTTGAAACTTTCTTTTCTAATCAAGAAAGTTGTCCACACTCAATCTCAAATTTCATATATATTAAATCATAAATTTCTTCTCAAAATTGAAACACTTGATTTTGTTTCTCAAATGTTGCCAAAAATCAAGTGTCATAATTCTTGAATTATGTTCACCACTCAGAAACAATATTTAGTTAGTTAGAGACTACTTGCTGAGGTAGATCTTGATGATACTAACAGAGACATAAAGGTTTCATCAGTCTTTACTGAAGACTCCGTGATAGCTTTCATTAAACACATTTTAATTGTTAGTTCTTTTCCAAAAGAACAGAAAGGTTTGAGATCATGGTACATGACAGTAACCTGATCAAATCCTCTCCAATTCAAATGGAGGTTCTCATTATTGATGAACAACAACTATCATAACCACAATATCTACTGTGAGTCTAATTGTGAATTCACAAGGTATAAATACTGGTATTACTTTATCAACATTTAATTTAAATACTGATTTAGTTCTTTCAGTATTTATAGTATACCTTTCATGATATAAATCATGTTGATATGATTACATCTAGACCTTACAAATGACTACCTCTAGTTGTATGATCACTGATAACCCTCCTTTAGCCACCTCTTATTTCTGTAGGACAATCTTTCTGTGCCTTTTATTATGAGATGTATGAAAAGATTGAGAGAAAAATAGAATTTAAGAGATGCAGGATCCTTTCTGGAAAAAGGAGAGGTAGATGAGAGATAGGATTTAGTAATCCTTGTTAGGAAGATCTGACTATTAAAAGTCATGAGATGTGTGGTGTGAGGAGTAGTGAGACTACTTTAAAAGAATAGAGAGATTAAGTTTAATTTGCTACATGTTTGTAGATGCTCAGAGTACTTAAGGACAGTTGCTGAATAACAGTCTGTTGCATCTCAGGAACGCTTTGATGTATCAAAGGCTATTAATCTCCTAGCAAGTCTAAGTACTAATACTTTCTTATAGTCCATACATTCTACTATTCCACCACATGAGATAATCCCTGTTTTTGTTGAAAAGCAGTCCATTCATTCTTGTATTCCATCAAAAGAGATAATCCCTGTTGTTGCTGAAGATGATCAAAAGGAGAAGAGGCGAAGAGCTAGTTGGAGTTAGTGGTTCATCAAAAGCAATCACAAGATTTCAGTCTAGACAAGGAAGAAAAAGCAAGAGGAATGAAAAAAGAGTTGAAGAATTGACTGTAACTACTAAACTGGAAAAATCTTCACAAGTCACAACTATTGCTGATGAATACCAAGGTATTCTGGAGAAAGAAGCTGGTGCTGAAGCAAGCTAATATCTTCAAACTCTGAAAGTTAAAGGAAGAAAGACAACTATATTCTACAAAGATCCAAAGATTCAATTATTTGATTATGAAATAAGTAGAAGAATATTTGCAAAGGAAAATCCTGGAGTTGATCTTAAACAGTTAAGGCAAACAGAGGAAGACTTTAAAAATTCTATGAAGACAACAAGTGCTGATATTGCTGTTGTTTCTCAAGTACTTTATGAAGATGATCCTTCTAACAGACCAATCAGAGGTATAGTTATAAGGGAAATAAGTCATGTAGAGAGTGAAAGATCTCCAAGATCACAAGCTATTGGACCTACTGACATGAAGCTTAAAGGAAAGGAGAAGATAGAAGAAAAGTCAAAGAATTTCAAAGATTAAAAGCTAAAGCTGAAAAAAATCTTATCGAAGCAGAAATCATCCAAGCTGGTGATTAAAGGAAGAATTCTGGAAGCATTCTGCGTTGAGGAAGTGGAGTTACCCTATAACATTTCTCAAGTTAAAGAAGCAGTTTAGGATGAAGAGTTAAAGTCTGATACTCACTGAAGCAACATTGAGTATGCATACTTGGTTTCTGCATTTAGATAGTTTTGACATCATCAACTGGAACTTGTCCATAATTCCATAATGAACAAGTATGGGGAGATTATTAGGAGCAATTGACGATATCAAACAAAAACTATCAGAAGCATCAACAGATGATGATTAATGTGGCGCCCCAAAACCCGGGGTCAGGAGTCTTGGAAGCCACGCTATCTAAACTTACACAACTCACACTACGATATGTAAATACTCACGCTTCACAACCCCACACTTAACACACACACACTACAGATTATTGTCTTGGAAACGAACCATCATTACTAGAGAAATTTTATTACAACCCAAATATAATTAGTCTTATCGGGGGTGACCTTTAAGTAAGGTTAATCCGTCGGCCGAATATACGTTTCTTATTTCTTATCTTACATAAACCATACTTATAAAAAAGCTGAACTATAAACAACTGAAAACTAATCCAGCTTATTCCGACTACCTGAGGTACTGCACCAAACAATCTACGGAACAGCTGGCCATTTCCTACCCATTTCCTGACTGTGGTTCTCATGGCAGGCATCTTGATTCACTGTTGTGTTGTGTCAATTTAAGAAAACAAGTGTGAGCTAAGATGCTCAGCATAATAATGTACAGTATGAAAATGACTGTATAATAACATCATATATTATATATATGTTTTATTTAAAAGTAGATTTCTTGGTGTCCCACACTTTCTTATGAAAACAATTCTTTTAAGGGGGTTTTATAACCTGCGAATACCTTAATAGTAATCCTAGCACCTAGGCTTGGGTTACGGTATTGCATATCAATTCCAATTGGAAGAGTTTGGACATCTCACAGGAGCCACCGCATACGATGATCAGCCGTCCTACGGAAGTAACCTTCTTTACTAGTAAAAGGACGAATACCGTCATCTCTCGGGTATCACCCTGGCCGCATTCGGGCTACGTGTCCCATTTTCGGGTATGCACATACTTCACAAGTTCCTGAGTACACAAAGTACCTTCGCCTGTGGTACCTTTGGTAGCCCATCCAGCACACGTAGTACCAGAGTCTACCCCTCCATTGTCCTTCAACAGAATTCTATCAATCTCGGGAACTTGAACCACATCGAAGTTCCCCAAGCGTTTTGCTTGTTCATAGAGATAGTTTATCTTTTTAAATATAAGTGTACATATATGTATATACGTACTTCCGAGAATTTCGGAGGAAGTACCAGGGATGTGAGTTGACCGTTGTCAACAGATAATTAATAAGGGGAAAAGTTTCTTCTTGAAACTATATTTAATACTACAATAAGTCGGAATAATATTCACCGACGATCTGAAATTATTCGAATAATACTTCTAAATCAGAAGGTATATCAGGATCTATGATCTTTCAACCAATAACAATCCTTAATAAATAATCATTACTTAAATAGTAGTCTATAAATAATTTAAATGATAATTGATATTATCTAAAAGATTTATTTAAATAGTATTCCTCAACTAGTTTGTGTTTACATAATTAATAATCTATCATGATTAATCGGGTTTGAAATAAATAAATGTTGAAGTATACTACTCCTATAATAAAGGAATACGTATATAATATTTAATATCCGAATCAATAAAATATAGTTGAGGGAATATGCTCGTTGGGAAATCGTTTTAAAAGTTCGAGGTGTTTTAATGTTTTGTAAGTGGACGATGAGTCCCTTTAAAATGTACTATTATGGACTTATATCCGCCCTATAATATCTCCGGAACGATTCCCGGGTTTTATCTTAAATCCTGACCGACCCTCGGTCTTATATAATACATTACGCTTAAAGCGAAATAACATTTCACGATATATACTTAGCGTACAACATCGCTATATTATGCGAAAATTCAAAAACTACGTATCATGGCAAACATGGTGTTTAAGCGATGATAATAAAACAATCTTTTCACAACACAACAGTAAAAATGGAGTTGGGTTTGTAAACTTTCCTGGGTATCTCGAGGTGGAGGATGCTCTAGGTTCCGCTCGGAAATCTATAACCATAAACATATTTCATTTCGTTAGGTTCTGTCCTAACTTATGGTAACTCGCACTCATGTGCTACTCATTATATACCCTCTCAATTCATACTATCCTTAACATTTCTTTTAAGTCATAAACACTTTATGGTCACTTCATTTTCCTAAGTATCTTAGTTCATTCTCAATATCGACGTCGGCTCCGCTTAAGGATTCTTACAGTTTCTACTCGCGCGGTCTCGGTTCTGACATTTTTATAAAATTGAGAAATTATTATTTTTACTTGAAATTTTTATGACAGTTAGGAAACTCCATATTTTACTCTCTGTAAAAATTTCATAATTTATAAATACTTTTAAGTCTATCCTTTATATTTTCAAAGTTTGTGATTCGTAGCAGTTTTTGTCGCGTAAAACACTTTTACTAAAACGATCATAACTTTTGATCCGTAAATCGGAATTAAGCGATTCAAGCGCCTAAACGATCCTTATAACATTGTATATCTTAAACAAAGGTTATTTATCAAGAATCTACAGTTTATGACTTCGAGACTTTCTGCAGAAACTTAAAGTTACGGTTTGTTGGTTTTAATGAAGTTACATTTACGATCGGGGTTTTGTTTACGCCTTAACTATCAACACAACCACCAACAATCATCAGATCATCATCAACACACAAACTCCTCTCAAGAACATCATGTTCTTGAGGCAACAACAACCAACCTTAAATCTACTTAGCTTAATCATCAAGATTTCATCAACAACACTTAGTAAGCTAGGTTTACTAACACCCACTAAATGGATCTTAAACATGAACCTTAAATAAAGTTAGGCCAAAGATTTTTACCTTTCTTGAAAGTTTGAGATGTGTTCTTGAAGATGGTGGAGGCTTGGAAGTGCTTTCTATGATTTTTGGAACCTAAAACCACCATTAAAATCAAGAAACCAAAGAGAGGTTACTATTTACACTATTCACTAGTGAGTTTCTTGAATTTATTCCACCCATCAAACCTTGATAAAAAGATATAAAAGATTTTTCTTACCTTAGTTTAGTTTCTAGGAGGCTTGGGAAATAATTGTGGGATTTTAAAAGAACTAGAGCTTGGAGTTTTGAATTGCAATTTCCCTATTTTCTTCAAACTAGCCGAATGGGAGCAAATGGGGGTGGGGGGGTATTTATAGCACTTGGTTGCTTCTCTTGGATGATTTCTAGGTTGCTTCTTGGAAGGTGACTTGATATCTTTGCAAGTTGATCTTCATTCTTCCTAGGATAGCTTTAGGTTTATTCCTTATCTCCAAATCCATGGACATATCTTTGTTGCTTGCTAGCTTATAAGCTAAACTACAAGGTTAGCTCCTTAGCACACTATTTGCTAGCTAGCTTGGTCATCCTAGGGTTAGCTCACTATTTGATGAAGTAACCATGGTTACTTCCTTACCATGGTTTAGTTAGTGCGTTACGTTTAATTAATCGTTTACGCGTTCGCTCGGTTACTTAAACGTTCTCTGCAATACTTATTCGTAAATGGTTCGCAATGTAATTCTTTTCGTATTTATTCCTTATATTTTTTATTTATCCTAATTGAATATAAATCCGTAGGATTTTAATCTCGTAATTATATTATGATTCCCGTAGTCCTTGATAAGTCGTAATTACGGTCGTTTTTCAAAGTTCGTTTTCTTCGAAAACTAATAGCGTTTACATACACTCATTTGGTACGTATAGTTGTAATATCGATTCCGAAACTCATTTTCTTATGCACTATATAGTGTGGGTTCAAAAGTTTTTCCCATCTATCAGGGTTATTATTCATTAAACGTTTTACTGGGTCTCAAAAATTCGACTTATTACAATTACAAGCATCAACGGATGATGAATAGAAGTATCAACAGATGATGATATCAACGGATGTTGGTATTTGACGGATGATTGATGTCAACGGATGATGAGATCAGTATTTGTCACATCAGTTGATCTTTGAAGAGGAAAAGCAAACATGAATTTCAAGATGGTGGAGGACTTTATCTCAGAAGCAATTGTATAAGTTTCCTTGTTGTTAATAGAATATGATTCCTTATACATTGGTAGTTGTGCTCTATAAAAGCATAGTTTAGGTTCATGCTATATGTGTAACGCCCCCAAATCCGGGGTCAAAGGATTTGGTCGTCACTATGAAACCTCAATCCAAATCAACCTGTTTAATCAATAAGAAAATGCTAGCGGAAGATATTTATCATTTATGACCCCAATTATTCCAAGATCTTTTAAGGTTACAGTTCTAGAAACAAGAAATCCAAATTCCACAAATAAATTTTTCACTTTCTTTAAACTCTTTTCCACAAATTCCCATTCAATACTAACCCGCTAGTATAACTTCGAAAAGAAGTATACTAGGCCCAATTATAAGATAACACAATTGTACTATAATATAATATAAACAACTTTATAAAATAAAACTTACACTAGTCCGCAAACCCTGGACCAATCACCTTTCAAAAGCTTTTTCTTTGCTTCCTCAAATTACGCGGCTAAACAGCGCAAGTTAATCCTCACTGGAGGGTAAATTTGAAGACATGCAAGTATGAGCGGAAGAAATGCTCAGCAAGTTCATTATAGTATATATAGGGTATCTTTGATATAAAACCAACATCTGCATTAGAGCAGGACATTTAAAATCATAATTGCTGAATCATAAAATTTTAGTTGAGGAACCCCATAATTGATTCCTTAATTGTATTCAAAACCATTTTGATATTTTTGAGCGAAATGCTTCAGCAATACTTTGAATCTTGATGAGAATAAAACTTGTAAAAAAGTGCTTACGGAAATATCGTAAACCACAATAACATGAAACAATGATTATGGATTGAATCATAAACTTTATTCAATCTGAACTCTTGATATTAATACTCATTTTGTTTAGATATCAATACGAACTTTGATGCTCACAAAATCCCATACTGAAGTCAACATCAATCATCTATACTAATACCACCTTTCATATTTAACAACAAAGTAAGTATCAACATAATCAGGAACTGAATAAAACTGCATTTCACCTTTTAATCCAAAACAGAAATAGTTAATAAATCATTTATTCTATGAATATCAAAAACGATATGATAATTTAGATTGGGATCTGTTGGTGAGACTGTGTAGCTGTATGAACTGTTACGTGATAACTCAACACAATAACAACACTAGAACAGGACAGGTTAATAATACTACGTCTACACAAGAAATCAGGAAGAATGAAGACAAGGCAAATACAAAGAATCAGAAGATTAGAAGAAAGCCTGAAGTCTATCTACAGGTCACTGAATGAAGTTCATTAATATGATCATGCCTCAGTGAAGAACAAAGGTTAAAGACTTTCAGGGTTTCAGAAAGGTTGAAAATTCAGTATACAAGTGCTACCAGAAGATTTCAGTGTATTGGCATTGATTGAAGATAGACAGTGTTCGAAGCATAGGAATCTGAAGAATTAAAGACAGGGTATAGACATAGGCTAATGAAGACGTTTTCTAAAGTACCAGAAAGGATTCCAGTGAAAGTGCAGTTGTTTATTGACACTCAGTGTTGGAAGCAATAAAGTTGAGGCAATCTTAAAAATTGTATTCAAGGCTATAATACGAAGACCTGAATCGGGGTTAGTCGTCTGTGAACCAGACCAGTTGCACTAGGCGTCAACAGCTCATGAAAGGAATCTGAGTATTATTTATAGAAGGATTGTTAAGTTGAGGAACGTACTTGAATTGAACGTTTATCTGTTAAAGTACGAGAAGTGGTGCGTGGGGTATACAGCTCAACAGCTCAGGGGACTGGCGAAGCTCAAAGTTTAATTGTTAAATTAAATAAATTTATTTAGTGGACTTTAATATAATTTATT
Organism: Apium graveolens; assembly: GCF_009905375.1. Lineage (NCBI taxonomy): Eukaryota > Viridiplantae > Streptophyta > Magnoliopsida > Apiales > Apiaceae > Apium > Apium graveolens. The sequence continues at coordinate 193,006,334 of NC_133653.1, forward strand.
AAATAAACTTAAAATGATTTATCTTATAAACTTTAAATAAGTTTATTTTATATATCTAAATTAGTTTATTTATATAAGTTATATTTAAGTTTATTTTATAAATTAATTTAATAAAATTTAAACTTAAAAAGAAAAAGACAAAAATTAAAATAAAAGTAACACAAACGTGTACATACAGAGTTAAGTGTGTTTGGTTTTAGTTTACAAAAGTTAAAGTAAACCATGTACATTTGGTTTACTAGTAAACTAATCACCACAGGCAATCAACAGACCACCCCTTTTGTCGCCACACAAATCAAGCAGACTTGTCACCATAGAGCCCTGGTCACCACAGAAGTATACTTGTCTCCACAGAGATTCTCTAATTCTCAGCCACACATTATTGGATAAAAGACTACACTTTGCAGCAGAAGAGATTCAGCCATTCATTCTGAATTATTTACTATTCATCTTCTCTCCCAAAAAGAGAAGTGAAATGGCAGCATTGATTTACAGAGAAGCTCAAGCTATTTGTTTATCCGTTTAACTTCTCACCGGAGTAACGTTATAATGCCCGATTTAATTCTTGTATATTCATAGGGGCATTGTAATCGTTACCCGGTAATTAAATCCTAGTACAAACAAAAGCTAGATTATTGTATAGGATTTGATTTGTAAATCTTTGTAGAAGCTAGGAACTTTGTTGTTCTTAGATTGTAGCCGGTTAATTTATTTACCGGAGTGTAGCAACACCCTCGAGGATTTATATACGAATATATATTTCCCCGAATATCTTGTGTTCCTCGTTTTTATCGTTCCAAACACTATTCCTCTCAAGAACTCGAAACCACTAACCGAGCACTAAATATTTTATCCGCTAAAGATTCGAAAGAATTTTTAATTTAGTGATTATCGTATTCAACCCCCCTTCTACGATAATTCGGGACCTAACAATTGGTATCAGAGCTGACTGATTGATACACAAATCAAGATCCTTAAAAATAATTTATTTTATTAATTTTTCATTTACATAAATTTATTTTATAAATTTGATTTAGAAAATTTATTTTATAAATTTATTTTAAATAAGTTTATTGTATGAACTTAATTTAAATGAATTTATTTTATAAATTTAACTAAATTAATTTACTATTTACATTTTAGTAAATAAATGTTTTTAATTTAAATTTAAATTTATTTTTATTTTTCGGTGTATTTTTAGCTGCCAGATTATGTTGATTAAGTTAGCAGTCATTTGATTTTATTCACCTTGGCAGCTAATTGTTGAAGCTTCGGTTGTTTTGGTTGTTAAGATAAAGAAAGAAAATCAAGGCAGACATGAGAATAAGTAAAACTTAATTTGGGCAGCTCAGCTCTGTTTGTTACACACGTGAATCAGAAGAAGACCTGTACATGCAATTGTGCAATCACGTGCGGGGCTATAGCGAATGAAACAAACGCACAGGAAATCACCACACACACGGGAACTTGTCGCCATACAGCTTCTATTGCGATACGAATTGCATCGCCACAGAGCAGCCGTCCAGCGTAGTGCATGTATTGTCGCCGCACAGCTGTCGCTACAACCGAGTCGCCACAGAAATTATAAGTTGCATTTTTGTTACCTGAATCAATTATTTTTGATTTAAATTATTTTTCCATAAAAATTGAAAATTCTTAAATTTAAATTTTTCTTAAATAATAATTTACGTTTGATTTAATTTTTAAGAAAATTCGAAATTCTTGAAAATTAATTTTCTCATAATTACTTATTTTTGATTAATTTATTTTCTAAGAAAATTAAAAATACTAAAAATTTAATTTTTCTTAAATAATAAATTAAGGGTACTCATATTGGTAGACTTAGAATTCCTCCGGGCTTTTAAAGTGGATTTTAATCTTTCGAAGAAAACAATCTTACTCCAATGGAATTGATTTTAAGACCTACAGACGAAAATTGTGGAACCTCCTCAAAGGCTTAATCCATAGGATACCACTGGGTTTTCAGACGCAGGAAATGGATGAAATTTCTACGGGTACAATTTTTCTCGGAGATTTTAAGACGACTCTACGATTCCAGATTATACAGTCACACAGTGGTTTGTACTAATGCTATATTTATCCGGGAATCAATGAGATCATACATGCAGGAATTGTGGAGGTTAGAGAGAATAGTGGGGACAAACAAACATCTCAGTCACAGGTGATAAAGTTGGAACCTCTGGACAAAATGTAAGAGTTACTGATAGCTGAATCAGAGGAAGCTCAGGTAGAAGTAATTGAGGGACTGGACATCAGGGCAGTGTTTCACTTGTCAGGGAAGTTTAGTCGCATCAGATTCACAAGGTGTACATAATGTATATCCAAGGATCAAGCCTATCTATTCAGAAGCAGAGATTCTTACAGATTTAGTTCAAGGGGTGATTACAAGACTGAGAATGGGACATAAACAAGGTTTGATAGCTACAAGTTTGACAAGTCATATGTGTCAAGTAACTATCAGGGGTTTTGCTACAACAGAATAAGAAGCTTGACAAACAAGGATGAGTAGGGATTCAGTTGAAGAGTTGAGACAAAGGTGGAATTTTTCTTAGGGAAGCAGCCATTCAAAACTCATAGTGCACGGGAAAGAGGTGGGATGGATCAGATGATGAGAATCATGAATATCTTGCTTTCATAGCAATCTCTGAAGATGGTCCAACTCATATATCTCAGGTTTCAAATTCTTGAACCATTGCAATATTTTGCTCTCAATATTCAATGCATGATAAGATCATAGTGTTTAAATGTTTAACACTCACACAAGCATGATAGCATCACACATAGATAATGCTGAACTAGTTCACTAGATTATTTTTCTGGTAACTAGGATTGATGTTTAACTTGTGCATGTTACTTTAGATGATCTTAAATATGTGTTTGAATATTTGTTGAACATGATTAATTACTTTAGTGAGGTATATATTTTTCCAGCATATAAGACCTTTGTTTATGCTTACTCTCTGTATTCTATTACATTATGATTTATTCATTTAATCTGAATTGTTTGTTAAGATGTGATAGTTTATAATTGGATTGAGATAACTAGATGAGATTCTTCAACAGGATTGGACTAGATAGAATTAGTGATTTATTTGTTAATTCTGTTTGTTCCATATCATGCATGTCTTGCTTAATTCTTATGTGTAATATTTCTGAACAAATGCCATGTATTCTTAATACAATGCTTGCTTATTTCAATGCCATGAATGCATCTCTTAGTACTTGCATTAATTGTAGAAAGCATGTTTAGGATTACAATAAGGCAAAGACTGCTAGTCCTCCTTATGTAAGGTTGGAACCATTTTTCCCTTAGCCCAGAGATAAATCTGTCAAGGATATTAAAATAGAGAAAATGGTCAGTCAAGGATAAGAATGAGCATGATAAGGTTGCAGCTGTTGTTATCTCTGGTTATAGTAAAATCTCTAATCCAACTGGACCCAAACTGATAAGTTGGGTACCACGAACTGTTAATCCATTTGTGAGTGCAGGACATAACAAGTTAATTGATTCATATGTATTCTTGGTAATTCATACTCAAGGCATATGATCAAAGAAAGAGCCTCACAATCAAATGTGATTGACAAAAGCTATTCCATCAATAATCTTTGGAGATGACATAAAAGGTTTTCATTACGGGACAAGCTAGATAGAAAAAGGGATGTCATCATGAAATGAACAATTGGTATCACTGATAACAACTAATCATTGGAGTCATTGATAACAATGGAAGCAACTTCTTGCTGGAGAATCAAGGCACAAATCCTCTTATCAGACAGTTCTGCATCAATGGACAAATATCAATTCAATGAAAGATTAGTGTCTCATCTGAAGCAGGAAGATTGAGAAGCTTGCTCTGATTAAGAGTAAGTTAGAAGCTCTCACCCGTGAACATTAACACAAGGAACTCTTTTGTAAAAAGGGTTTAGTGAGAGGACTGCCTCATCTTGAATTCAGAAGATGGTAAATGTGAGGCATGTCAGAAAGAAAAGTCAAAGACAACATCACAACAAAGCAAAGATATACCTTAGTGATGATGGTTGACTACTCTTATTAAAAAAAAATTGTTGTTCGTGCGTTCTCAAGACAAGACATCACAGATGGTGATTGATCATATCAGGAGATCAAACTGGAAGCAACTGTAGAGACATATTCAGCACTGGGAGCTCCGTGTCAGAATGGAGTGGTACAAAGGAAGAACCAGAACTTGATTAAAGCTACAAGGGAAATATCAAGCTAATCAAGACTTTCTAAATACCAAAGGGCTGGAGCAGTCAATACAGTTTGCAACAAGTTAGATCAAACCTTGATCCGGATGTATACATGAAGACCACTAATGAGTTAATAGGCAGCAGAAGCAAGCACTGGATAACCTGAAAGTGTTTGGAGAGAATATTTTACAGAAGCAAACAATAAAATGTTTTTAGTTGTTTGGAGATCTTGGCATTTGCAGCTAAGACCTGTTAGGATATTTTCCATGGCTACTCAATGGAGTCTACAACCTATAGGGCATTTGTGGTTGATCAACAGAAGATGATTGAAAGTCTAAGTGCACAGTTCAACAACTCCATGCTCCAAGCTGTTACTGGAGAAATTAATGGTATTGATGAATCATATCCAAGCGGTGGAATGGCAGTGTATAACACAACTCATTATTTCAATGAAGCCAGTCAGCAAGGGTAAGGATTTTCAGGAATCCCAGTAACAGCTTAGGGGGAGCAAAAGAAGGATCAACTAGTCAGACACAACACCACATTGAATATTAGAGGACACTAAAGAACATATCTGCTGAGACAAAGGGTTTGATGTCAATATTATTCCCAAAGTCTAGTTCTTAAGTGATCCAGATTGTGGAGTAATGATTAGTAGGGCTACTGGGTGTAAATAATTATTTCTCTAGTTTTCTATCTGAAGAAAAAACTAAGAAAGTTACAGAAGCTCTGATAGATCCGGATTGATTGGGTGATTGTAAAGCAAGATGAACTCAATCAGTCAGCAAGCAGATTGTAGGGAAGCTGGTATCCAAAGCAAATGACAATATTGTAATTGGTACAAGGATAACCAGAAGTCAAACTGGATGACAATGGCATTGTTATGAGGGACAAGGCCAAACTGGATGCTAGTTTATTATCAGGAAGCAGTATCTAATAGATAGCACCAGTGATGAGACTTGAGGATATTACGACATATCAGGCACCTGATGCATATTACACTTGGAATTGGACTCTAGTAGATGTGTACAAGTGCACTCCTGGTTGGTGAGTCAAAAGAGGAAGTCAATGCAACACAGTTCATGGACTTTGCAGTAGCAGATCAATTGGACTCTGTATATCTCTTCTTCACAAGCTCACTTTAGGTTGGTATGAACTAGTATACTACTCAAGCAATCGTCAAGAACATGGTATGGCACTCTAACTGAAGTTACAGTTTAATATGAACTAGTAGAGTCATCATATTAATAACTCTCTTATCAATAGGCACAAACATAATGTTATATATGTGCTCTGATATAATGATAATGTTATATGTTGGTCTACTAACAAAAACTTGTGCAAGATTATTTGCTAAGTGATTGCAGAGTAGGTATGGAGGAGCATGTTGGAAATGTTACAATTCTTTTTGGAATTACTTCAAGCAAGCCATTAGGATAATTCTTTTAGGAGCTCAAGCAAGCCAAAAGAACAATTCTTTTAGAAGCACAAGTAAACCAAAAGGATGATGGAAATACAAGTAAGTTAAGGATCTTTTGAAGATGCAAAATTTGGAAGATTCTGAACATGCCAAGACTACTTACCAACAGAAACCACTACTTGATCAGTGCAACTCAGGTATAATGACAAGCTATAGAGGTATGACGAGCTCACTTTTTACTCAAATGCTAATAGACAACATGTAATGTTCTCAAGATGCCAAAGTGCAAGGTTCCAAGTGAATCCTAGAGAAACCAATCTTATAGCTATTAACAAGATTATTAGATATCTTAAGGGACTATCAACTCTTGGAGTAAAGTACCCTGAAGATATTATGCTTTATATGTTTGGCTATATAGATACAGATTATGCAGGTTGTAAGAAAGACAGGAGAAGCATCTCTGAAGCTGTCAACTCAAGTGATAGGAGAAGCATCTCAGGAAGTTGTCAACTTCATGGAAGAAGATTGATTTCTTGTTATGATGAGAAACAGCTTCAAATCCAACAACTCTGTGGAACACTCTATGACAAGGAACCTTTACACCATGTATCATCACTTTAGAGAGCATGTCATTTTAGTTAAAGAGTTACTGACAGAAACATTTATTAAATCACTTGATAAAGTTAATTTTTCAAGACTGGTTTGTAAGTGTGGGATATCATTCATTGCATATTAGTTGGAAATCCCATCTGTAAGGAATTCTTAATATAAGTTCACAAGTATTAAATCTTCAATATTTAACTTGTGAATTTATCAGTAATCCAGTACCTCGTACTTAGTGCTACTATCTTGATTATCATGATTATAATGTCATATACATTTGTGGTAGTTAAGTATTATAGCAGTAAGTTTGAATATTATTTTAATTGATTTAAATTATGACTGTAGACAATTCTATTCCATATCAGTCTCATAATTTGAATTGTATTAAAATAATATGCAGCATAGTTATTTGTATCATGTACGAATAATTGTGGTACTTTTAGTATTAGTGATATTATTTAGAATTTTTGTTCTAAGTAATCAATGCTTATTTCTAAAATCACTAATATTGAAAGTTGAAGTATTTTCTAAGTTATGTGTATAAAACTCTCAATATTTTATATGCTTAGAAAGTATTTCTAAAATTACTAATTATCCAGAAAGTGATTGCCATGTATATAAGTCATATATCCTATTGGTGATTATTCAAGGGTAATTATAAATACTTAAGTGCTAGTATCTGACTCATAGATACTTAGTATTTATTTATTTAATATTTATTTTGGGTAGTTTGGATAATGGAATTTGAAGCAATTGAATGATTTTATTTGCTCCATAATTCAAACTAACTTAAAATAAATAAGCATCATGATTGATTGTAACTAAATCTGTCAACAATTGATATCTAGAATATTGATTGTAACTTATGTGTTATAAGTTAATTATGACATTTTGGTTTTAGTGAATTTAGCAATGCTTATATCTCAAGAATTCACTAAAATCAGAATCATGATTGTAGCATGATTAGTTGTGTGCTAATTCTTGACTCATATCAGTCAATGATACTTAGTTAAGAGTTTAACTATGAACTAATTGTGAAGTATTAGTATTTGTGACATTACTTAGAACTCCTCTAAGTAATCAATATTTATCCTCAGTCACTTATACTAATATAAAAAGTGTAAAAATATCTCTTGAAGTACAACTATGGTCAATGAAGATTTTGCTTTATTAGAAGTAACCATATGTTGTTCACCTAGAATAATTTTTATACTTACTTGCAAATTCCTAAACACTTTGATAATAGATGCAATACTCAATGGATCAAAGTATATGGAACTTAGAACATTTTTCTAAGATTGCAAACAAGACAATGTTGGTTAATGTTGCTTTATTTATCGAACCAATATTGTTTGAGATATTACAGTTGTTAGGAGTTAATAATTGTATAATATATGAAATTGAGTGCTGATGTCTTTTTGAAAGATAATTGGTATTTAATTCATTGATATCTTATTTTAATATTTAAAGTAGGATGCAACATAATTATTGGTATCTAAAGTACTTGACAAGTATCAGAAAATGATATATTGTTAATATTTTGTTGCAGATAATTGTGAGACTTTAAGTTCTAGTGAATTTATATGAGTTGCTAAATCTAACAGATTCACTACAATTTGAAATTAGCAGCATAGTCATTCTTGTTAAGATTGTTTATCAATACACAATGTTGTTGATAATAATTTTATAAAGATAGATTATGGAGCTTTTGACATGAATGAGAATTGCTTAGACTTTACCCTAAGTGATCAGTGCTTTTACAAAAACTCATTCATATTGAAAGACAAAATCTTTCTTTCTCTTCTTAATACTGCTAGGTCATTAGTCTGTATCTTATCAAATCATTTATCTTTTTAGGCATAAAAACAGACTAGTGCGCTCAAACAGTTTTAAGAGAAAAATCAAACTTCTTTTTACATTGGTGATTGCTTATTTCAGTAAAATCTTTTGAAATCACTATTGTACATCATTTTTCTCAAAAGATTAAATGCATAATTTTCATTCATTATAGATCTTAAGTGCATTTTATCTCTATAATGCCATATGCTCTGTGATGCAGGTTCAGCCTCCAATGGAATTCTCTCATTTGATAGTCATGAGGTTGAAAACCCACAACTTCTATCCCAGAATGTAAAGAAAAACACAGAAACAGAACCAACCAACACTCTCTTACCACTAAAATGAAGTATGAATGAGTGTGAGGGAGAAAGTGCCTTAGTGCACCACATAAGGAAGGTTCTGAAGTCAACCCAGCAACTCTGTCTCCTACAAAGTTGAAATATATCAAAACTGAGACAACTGCTAGCTCCCATACATTTTCTCAAAAAGATGTAATGGCTTAAAAGGCACAAAACAGTTACTAGATTCATCCTCTCAACAGGGTGCGTCTATTGAAATTCGCTTGTCGGCTAGGGTATCTGATGTAATGTCACCATCACAAACATAAATAATTCTTGATGCACAAGGAAAGGTTACACACATAAAGGATGAGTTGACGGAAATAAGAGTTTTGGCCATTTTACGGCCAGATTCGATTGTTCAAGGTTCTTTAATGGACTAATTGCCTTTACAGGTGTTAGGAGAGGATACTGATCCAATAACCATATGTCAGTGGTCAGTGTCTACCTCCCCAGGAATAATTAACCTGGATGTATCTGCGGATAGTGGATCTGACATAGGTGCAGATCGGCAACTTGTTGACAATGATTCAGATATTACCTGATGAGTCACAAGGAAATTTCTTCACAGACATTAGAAGTGAACTTTGATCTTTATGCTAAATTCTTTGGATCATTGTTTGCCTTCCCAGAGTTCAAATCTGGAACCCTAAAAGGGAAACTAGAAACTTGTAGATTATGACTCAGATTCATCTGACGAGTCTAACAAGGATGGGGATTTGCGAACTCCCATTGCGCGACCTGTGACCTCCTTAAGGATGGCTAAGGTGATTTTCCTTGCAGGTATAGCTGGATTTTGGAGCTATGAGAGGAGTGATACACTTGTGAGCATGAGTGTAAACACGAGTGGAGAGAAGAGTGAAACACTTGTGAGGTACACGAAACAGAATCACACACTCACAGTGAGGAAGAAAGACAGAAACACCATATCCCATTCCCTATCCCTAAACATGGTTCTTGATACTTCGGGTCTCGATTCTGTTTATGATTGGAACTTAACTCTTAGGAACCTAACATTTACAGATTGGATTAGAATACTTCGGGACCTTTGGGAGCTCACAATTGGTAACACTTGGTGATCTCACATTTGGGAGGTATAAGGAGTTGGGAAGATTGTGAACATGATGATCAACAGTGAAGTCATTCTTGCAGCATTTAAAGGGACATGGTTGATCAGATTCTGACTTGTTATTTCTTTTCCAACCAAGCAACATATGAGAACTCCTTCAGACAACAACATACATTCCTTCTCTAAGGGGGAGATAAAAGCTTATATAATAGTTTGGAGGATTCCTCAACTAAGGGGAGAAATAGAAGGGAGGAAGAAAATGGTAAAGCATATGTACACTACACCACACCATTGTTTTTTGTAACTACGGATCCTATTATACGGGAGAGGTGGTAAACACAAAGTGATTTCCTAGTGATCAGAAGAAGTGGTTTGGTTCATCACTATTCTTCATAAGGGGATAAGTTGTTTTCCAAAAGGGGAATACCATTAGTTCTTATCCGCGGATCCTATTGTACGGGAGAGGTGGTAGACGAAGGTGATCTCCTTTAAACAGTTAATTCTCATAGGGGGAGAAGCAAGAGAGATATGCACTTCTCAACAGGAAATGTGGTTGTACAAAAGAAGCTGCTGATGATTACTTCAAGATTGAGAAGTGTTATCTGTCAGAGATTTGAAGAACCAAGGAAATGAAGATGAAACTACTTGAAGATTAGTTCAGTACTAGAGGAACAATCATCTTTCATTTCAGTTACTCAAGAAATCTAGAAATGCAGTATTTGATCCAGAAAACCAGTAGCATTATTTACAAGTCCTGGTACATTACTTTTTCTAGTTGTTAGTTGAGTTATCCTCTCTATTTAATTTGTTTGTTAAGTTTAACAATTAAATAGGGGGAGATTGTTGGTGAGACTGCGTAGCTGTATGAACAGTTACGTGATAACTCAACACAATAACAATACTAGAACATGACAGGTTAATAATACTACGTCTACACAAGAAATCAGGAAGAATAAAGACAAGGCAAATACAAAGAATCAGAAGATTAGAATAAAGTCTGAAGTCTGTCTACAGGTCACTGAAAGAAGTTCATTAATATGATCATACCTCAGTGAAGAACAAAGGTTAAAGTCTTTCAGGGTTTCAGAAAGGTTGAAGAATCAGTATACAAGTGCTACCAGAAGATTTCAGTGTATTGGCATTGATTGAAGATAGACAGTGTTCGAAGCATAGGAATCTAAAGAATTAAAGACAGGGTATAGACTTAGGCTAATGAAGACGTTGTCTAAAGTACCAGAAAGGATTCCAGTGAAAGTGCAGTTGTTTATTGACACTCAGTGTTTGAAGCAATAAAGTTGAGGCAAACTTAACAATGTATTCAAGGCTATAATACGAAAACCTGAATCGGGGTTAGTCGTCTGTGAACCAGATCAGTTGCACTAGGCGTCAACAGCTCGTGAAAGGAATTTGGGTATTATTTATAGAAGGATTGTTAAGTTGAGGAACGTACTTGGATTGAATGTTTATCTGTTAAAGTACGAGAAGTGGTGCGTGGGGTATACAGCTCAACAGCTCAGGGGACTGGCGAAGCTCAAAGTTTAATTGTTAAATTAAATAAATTTATTTAGTGGACTTTAATATAATTTAATAAATAAACTTAAAATGATTTATCTTATAAACTTTAAATAAGTTTATTTTATAAATCTAAATTAGTTTATTTATATAAGTTATATTTAAGTTTATTTTATAAATTAATTTAATTACAATTTAAACTTAAAAAGAAAAAAAATTAAAATAAAAGAAACACAAGCGTGTACATACAGAGTTAAGTGTGTTTGGTTTTAGTTTACAAAAGTTAAAGTAAACCATGTACATTTGGTTTACTAGTAAACTAGTCGCCACAGGCAATCAACAGACCACCCCCTTTTGTCGCCACACAAATCAAGCAGACTTGTCACCATAGAGCCCTGGTCGCCACAGAAGTATACTTGTCTGCACATGGATTCTCTAATTCTCAGCCACACATTATTGGATAAAAGACTACACTTTGCAGCAGAAGAGATTCAGCCATACATTTTGAATTATTTACTGTTCATCTTCTCTCCCAAAAAGAGAAGTGAAATGGCAGCATTGATTTACAGAGAAGCTCAAGCTATTTGTTTATCCGTTTAACTTCTCACCGGAGTAACGTTATAATGTCCGATTTAATTCTTGTATATTCATAGGGGCATTATAATCGTTACCCGGTAATTAAATCCTAGTACAAACAAAAGCTAGATTATTGTATAGGATTTGATTTGTAAATCTTTGTAGAAGCTAAGAACTTTGTTTTTCTTAGATTGTAGCCGGTTAATTTATTTACCGGAGTGTAGCAACACCCTCGAGGATTTATATACGAATATATATTTCCCCGAATATCTTGTGTTCCTCATTTTTATCGTTCCAAACACTATTCCTCTCAAGAACTCGAAACCACTAACAGAGCACTAAATATTTTATCCGCTAAAGATTCGAAAGAATTTTTAATTTAGTGATTATCGTATTCAACCCCCCCTTCTACGATAATTCGGGACCTAACAAGATCATTCTCTGACGGACGTACTATCACATGCTGATCAGCCCGTGTGATAGCACTGGGTCATGATTAGTAGAAACATGTCCCCAAAAATACTAGTACTCAAATAAAAAGGAAATATACCTGTCTGTGGCAAAAATTGTGTCATAATATTCCATATGACACTTAGAAATAGCCCTCCGCTGGACCGTCCGTCCCTGTCACTTACGCATTTATGATCCAATCTTAAAACCTTTTATTGAAACGGGGTCATAATAATTGACACCTAAAATAATTTTATTCCCCCATTTACTTGGGTAGGAATATTTGCAACCAAATCATCTTTCTCAAATTCCAAAACATTTGTAAATCCAGTAATTTGATATATAAAATCACTTAGCTATTCTGAACATAAAATAGCAGAAGAGTACTTGCATAAACGAAATCATTTAATTCAGCGATATGTAAAACATTTATCTATTCCGAACTGAGAATAGGGAAAACAATACTTGCATAAGAAGATTTAAAATAAATATCACTTGAACAATAAGTGATGATAGGGATACTTGCCTTTTGGATTTAGCAGTTAGTCACACTCGCAAAAACGCATTTATTCTTACATTCTGACTCAAAACATCACCGTCTTTTACTTCGCTAAATCTTTGATCTGCTGCTCATGCAGTGTTGCAACCCAATATTCCACACTACTCAACTTTAGTCTTCATCCATTCCATCTGGTCCTGATCAACTCGAATGATCCACATCTATAATTAAAGATATAGCTTTAATCGTCTAAACGATATTAACCCGATGAACTGCGCGTCAAAACCCTAATGTCTACCCATATGATAGCTCGCACATAAAGAAAAAAGTTAACTACAAGACCATTGACCCACGTACACACGTAATTCACATAGCACATACGCACATAACTCACGTATCACATAATTCATATCACATATGACTCGGTTCGTCAAAACATTCGACTCAGTATGTTTAAAATAAAATCATGTCAATAACATTATTTATCGATCAGATATCGACTCGTAATAACTTGCAAATCAAATGACCTTTCAACACAAAAAAAATTAGGTTTCGAAAGTATTTTTATTGAAATCGGAATATTTTTCTGAGTCTATACGCGTTCGTTTCGTATTAAATGGATGAACGATTTATTTATAAAATATCTTGTCCCAACACATAATTAGGTTTCGTAAAATTTAATTACAACGTCTACGATAATTATAGGTTACGTTTCCATATTTTTGGAATTGATTTCCTGAAAATCGGGCAGCGTCTCCTTTGTTTATCGGCCTACCTGTCGAACGTCCCGACGTCAAATCAATCACAAACACAATCAATCACAATCCAAAAATCCAATCACCCACTTTAGTCAACAATGTCAATTCACAAATTCACCAATACCAATTAAATACAATTATTAATCGTTATCATTCGTATTTTTATGTTTTAATCCGTATTTTACAATTTTTATTCATATTTTGTGTTTTAAATCGTAGGACTCAGATCGAATCATCATAGTCCACCGTCGGCTCGCCGAAGCTTATCGCCGACGGTGATAAAATTTACGGGTTCCCGTAAATTCCAGGCATCCTACGTAAATTTCATCGATTAATAATTTAATTATCGCACAAAAAATATTTATTTCACGAATCAATCAAATAATTTTTTCTGTAAAGAGAAATTAAAATAATAAAATTATAATTAGCATTGTTCGAATCAAGGCAGCACAGGACATCAAAACAAGCCGCGTGAAGAACACGCGCCCGTCACCCAGTCGGAAAACAACCCGGCGGCGACGGAGCAGAATCAGAACCGGACAACACAACACACACGCGAACACACGAACACCATACACACACACACAACAACAACACACGCACACACACTGTATATACACACACACAGTATACGCACACACCAACACGATTTCACAAACACACAAAACATATACCTATAGCAAGTATCTATACATAAACCTGAAGCAATCGGAGTATAAACAAGAGGAAAGAGGGCGGCGATTTCGCCGAAAAAAGAAGAAAAACAACGGCCGCTTACTGGAAAGTGGAGGGAAAAGAAAAGCCGAGGAAAATTAGGAGGAAAAGAAGAGAGAAACTGAGAGATAATCTAGGGGAGAGATTGCAAAAAGAGAGAGAAGGAACCGATTACAGAGAGAGAGAGAGAGAGACATGGGCTTAAAAGAAAGAAACGGGTTGGACCCGATTAATCCCTCTGCCCCCCCTTTTTTTTTCTTTTATTATCTTATTGAATAACCCCGCAACTAATGTACTGCATGACATACATTTTAATTTTTAATGATACACTCTGGGTTGAAACAAATCCAAATAATTGTACATGAACCTCAAAATAATAAACACCAGTAATATATAAAATTTCTTAATTATTTAAAGCATTTTTGAAACACGCAAGTACTTGTATTTAACGATCAAGCGAACCGACAGACAGGTGAAATTAATCCCGAAAATTCCCAAAATAATTTTAAAATTCTCAAAATATTCCAAACTTAACTTATGATTTTCGTAATTTTTGAAGAATTATAGAATTAAATGAAATCAGAAAATCATTTAAAGATAATTATTCAATAAAATACTGATTTCTAAATTTTATAAACTCCTAAAAATAATAAATAAAATTATAAGATAATTAAAATAATTTTAGAACAATTTTAGAATTTATAAGAATAAATTTTCAATAAAATTACTTTAAAAGCAAATTGAATTCATACAGCTCGATAATTAATTATACAATAAGGTTCGTATCCAACAATTTCCCAAAATTAACAATAAAGTAACACACAGCTAACAGAACCATCACATATTTCATTTATCTAATAATTCGATAATTATATTTATATATCGGATCCGAAAATAGGTTACTTAGCTGCTAAGTAACTATAGAAACGATTCAATTTAGTATCAGATTTGGATAATTACCAAAATCGGGCTTCTTATAAAATACTCTATGAGAAAATAATGTAAAATTATCCCGTCTTTCAAGAATACGGGTTTTGTTGATCTATCAAAACGATTATCGTATCGAAAATTTTGTGCCGGGACGCGTACAGGTCAAACCGTAATCCAGATCGAAAAAGTCAAAACACGGAAAATGTCCGGAATTACTAGATTAGGTTAGGAAGGAGTTTTCGGAAAAGTTTTAGGTTGTAAAAATGCAAAAACAATTGAAGTTGGATGATTCCCGGCTTTATAAAATAGTTTTGTAATTACTCAGAAAATAATTAATACATCCATAAATCATTATAAAATCATATAACAGTTGAAAAATTACCAGAAAAATATCACAATTATCTATATTTTATTCTAGACATATAAAAATTAAAATACTCAAAAAATATCATATATAAACATCCAAAGCATCAACTCCAATCACCAGATAATTCACTAAAACTCACTTAAAATCACATAAATAATTCCAAATAATAATAATAATAATATCTGAAAATCTGGGATATTACAATATGCATTGCAACATATAAAAAATCTCACGGATATTTGTTCATCCTTTCGAGAGAGTACTTGTGTAATAAGTTTTTATAAGATTTATATAAAAACTATTTGATTCAGTTGAAGCTTTGTCTAGCTGATTGAATTAACTGCATTCACGCCCCCTCTATAGTTGATTAAAGGCCTAACAAAATATGATATTATTCACATACCGGGGGGTCAAGATTTAAGAAAACAACCTCTAGGTGTGGAATTTGAAAATTTTATTTGGAAGGAACAAGAATGTACCACCCTGAAGAAATTGCAAGCTACAATTATCAGAAAGCGAAACATGCTGACATAAAAAATAGCATTAATGCTACACCAATGCTACATTGGTAATCGATTTTTGGGGTGAAAATAGAAGTTGAAGGCTTGCCTTATATCTATGGAATTTTGAAACTACTGCACTTTGTTAATGTTACATCGATAGTGATTGATACACTTTGGTTTTTGTTGCGAAAATTGTAGTCTTTCAAAATTGCAGTTTATAGTTGTGTAGCATTAAAATTGTAGCTGTATTAATTATGGATGGTATGTAATGAACCTGTGATATTTAGGTAGTACCTTTTTTGTTTATTAATGGTACACCAGTGATATTAATGTTAGTTTAAGCTCTTCTTTACCAATGTTCCACAATATGCTTTGGATGTCATTTTTATGTTTAATGATGAAAATATCCCTACAAATCTGAACTTGTAACGGAGTTAAACTAACGGTAAAGGTGAGGTAAATGTGAATGGATGTATTTTGAAAAGGTTTTTCGAACATAAGGGATGCATACTGTTTTTATGAAAGCACGTATATTAAAATGATTTTTTTTGTAAAGATAGGGGTTGCAAAGTGTATTTAGCTCATTTTAGAAATGAGAGAGAAACCTGCATGCACTTATCAACTCCAGAATCTTCCATGTTAATGACAACTCTCTTCTCCCTTAGCATGTCTTTGGAGACTAGAAGTATTCTCAAGAAATTTATATTTCTATAAATAGCCTTTTTGTAGGTACAATTGTTATGAGACACAGAGACTCCCATGCCTTCTAGAAAGTTAACAAATTCCTTGTGTAAATAAGGACCTTCATCTTCCCTCTTGAGTTTCTCCTTCATACCAATATATGCTTGATTTAGAGCTTTTATCTTGGCATCCATCTCCATCTCCCCCTTAGTCTTGGTAGCAGGCTGACTAAGGTTCTGTGGGATTTGGTGCCTCACAGTCTTTGGAGTTCCTTGTAGAGGGACTTTTAGTGCACCCATGATAGCTCCCAATGACACACTTGTTTGTATCTAAAAATAGTTTTGGGAGTCTATCAATGACTTGATGTCATGTTGTTGGCTTTGTACTTGAAATGTTAATTGATTAACTTGAGAACAAGAGCATTGTTGAAGTTTTTAAGCTCAACCACTTGATTATAAAGATCATGAATTTGTGTGGATGAAGAAGTAGAAGGTGTTTTTGTAGAAGCTTCAGTTCCAAAGGTGTCTTGTACTACTCTTCTTTCTTCTTCCAAT
The DNA here is from genome assembly GCF_009905375.1 of Apium graveolens. Lineage (NCBI taxonomy): Eukaryota > Viridiplantae > Streptophyta > Magnoliopsida > Apiales > Apiaceae > Apium > Apium graveolens. The sequence continues at coordinate 193,023,377 of NC_133653.1, forward strand.
AGCAAGGCTGAGGGCTCATAACTAGCCTTGTGAAGTTGCTCCAGTTTGACCTTGGTGTCATTATTATGAGATATTTGAGTTTGGAGTACATTGTGCTAGGCCACAAAGGATTTATGGAGTTTCTTGATGCTTGACTCCATACCTTTTAAACTAAAAGTGGCCATCTTCTCATCATATTTATTGAGTTTATCCTTGATTTCAAGTTGTGAGGGTAGAAGTTGTAATATCCGGGATATGGCGTGCAATTATTTTTATCAATAAATAATTATTATGTGATTATTATGTAAATTTTGGTGAATTATCTGATGATTGATATTGATATTTAGATGTTTATGTGTGATAAAAAGTGAGTATGTTAATTTTAATATGTCCAGAATAAAGTATGGATACTTTTGATATTTTCCTGGTATTTTTTGGATTTTTGTATGATTTTATAAGGATTTATGGATTTAATAATTATTTTCTGAATAATTATAACACTACTTTATAAAACTGGGAATCGTGCAACTTCAACCATTTTTACGTTTTTACAACCCGAAACTCCTCAGAAAACTCCTTCATAACCTAATCTGATTATTCTGAATATTTTTCGTGTTTGACTTTTTCAATCCGGAGTACAGTTTGACCCGTACGAGTGCCGACGTAAGATTTTTGATACGATAATCATTTTGATGGATCAATGAAACCCATATTCTCGAAAGACGTGATATTGTTACATTATTTTCGTATAAAGTGTTTATAAGAAACCCGATATTGATAATTATCCAAAATGGGTATCAAATCGGATCGTTTTTGCAGTTACTTAGCGGCTAAGTAACTTATTTTTCGATCCAATATGATCCAACGGGTATTAATATTCCATAAATATAAATAGCCCTTTTCTTATTTCATTTTATTCGTACAATCATAATCGAACAGATAAAACCGATAAATTATAGAGAAAAACCCGTAAAATCGTTACGTTCTTGAGAATCAAAACAAAAACGAAAGCGTTATCGAACTCGAAATCAAGTGTGCCATATACCGGATCGAAGCTCTTGAAAAGTTCTATCAGAATCAATCATCAATTTCAGTGCATATATCAAGGTTATTTTCTTATTAATTTGTTTTATTTCGAATTAATTAAAGATTAAATTATGAAATTTTGATTTTAATGTTATTGATATGATTTGATGATTGTATCTTGTAGATAATTTTATCCTGGTCATTTTATTATATTATATGTCAAATTTTGAGTTCGATAACATATTGAAAAAGGGGTTTGATTCTTGAAAAATTAAATTAGGGTTTATGTTCATATGAATATTGTTAATTGAAATTGGGCTTTTATTTGTGGTGATTCTGGGTTGAAACAAGTTATACCAACACATAGATCGTATAAAAACAAATCGATTTGTATATTCGGTTGTAATTTTTGACCCCTAGAAGGATTTGGCCGGTAAATCGAAGCACCGATGGCGTTCATATTTTTTGACTAAAAATCCGCCCAAATCGTTAATTATTTGTTGATTTTGTTGGATAAAACGAGTTCCTGGTGATCTATACTTGAGTTATGCACATTCTGGTGATGTTCGGGGCGGGGACGTGTCGGCCGGCGGTGTCGCCGCCATCGCCGCCAGCGTCGTCGGAGAAGACGACCAAACTACTGTTTGGCCCCCCATTTTGCAACAAACTTACATTTGAGTCCCTGATATTTTCAGAAATTATAAAAAATGGATTTTTATTTTAATTAATTTCATAATTATATTTTCTTTTTACAACTAATTTCAAAAATTGATTTTAATTATTTTAAATTCCAAAAATTGATATTTTGTTTATTCTGAAAATTATTTTTAATTTCAAAATAAATCTTAATTAATTAATTAATTTTAGTTGATAATTGATTATTTAATTAATTAATCAATTAAATTAAATATTAATTGATTAAATAATTTAATTAGTTATTAATTAATTTTAATTGATTATTTAATTAGTTTTTAATTATTTTTTTGAATTAAAAATTCTGAAAAATAGTTTCGATCTTTATAATAATATTTTAAATTATTTTCAAGGCTCGATAATTATTATTAAATTATTTAAATGTCATATTCGGGTGTTCGGACCCTATTATTTAATTATAAAATGATTAGGAGACCTGTTTTAATTCCGAAAAATGTTTAAAAATTTATATTAAAAAAATTATTTTTATCGAATACCTTGCATGCTATGTGTTGTGTGTTATCTGATTGATGTGATATATGCCTATGTGTTTATTGTTTGACTGTATTAGTCATAACTATCAATCCGTAAGTCAGATTTGGGTAAAACGAAGGGTAGATAAGAGCTTGTAACGTCTATGTGACGATTAAAAATAATATGATTTCCCAGATATTAAACCATACAAATACAATACTACTCCACAAATACATACACACCATAAACCAAATACTGAAACAGAATTACTTGAGCATACAGAAACTTATATACCCTATAATACCATATAAAATCAAAGATCTATACCCTGTTTTATCATTGAAGCATTGTTCATCAGATACTTGATTCTTCAACAGGCTTGAAATCGTTCTTCATATATATACCTTGATATACCCTAGTGATACTTATGAAATGTCTTATGCTTCGAGATAAATGCTTTATCGATGTTAATTATGATTCTGTTTTATTGAATTATACTGGTTATCATATTGAATCATTTTAGAATTGGATGGTTTTATAAATTTGGACCAGATTTGTGGTCAGACCAGATTCGTGGTCATATTAGGCCAATGCGTGCCTTGGATCCAATATAGAGAGTAGAGTTGTGTGCCTTGCTCGGGGTTAGTGTAACACCCTAAAATTCGGGGTCGGAGATCTGGGTGATCACGAGTTCCATTTCCCTTAACAACACTTAATCTAAATAAACAACCAATTATTGCATACTGTGACCCCAAAATATACACACACACCACAAGTTATAGTCTCAGAGATGAATACCAAATAACACAAGTCATTTTATTCCACAATTATAAGTTATTACACCTCAAAAGGGTTTCTGAATAAATTTACATATTCTTTTCCATTATTACATTTCATAAATATACATAAGTCCGGTACATCAAAAGTTGAAAGCCTGGCCTATTGGTAGTTCCTACCTCAGCTACAGCGGCATCAACGCCTATAGAAAATTGCGCAACCTATCCACTCGCGAATTGGGAGTTTGGTCCTGTTCATCTTGTCTAGCTGTTGTTGTGTGATGAAAGAATAAAGTAAGGGTGAGCAACAAGCCCACCAAAATAACATGTATACTAATTAACAATATATGAGCATTATCATAGTACTCATGAAAGTCTTGGTCAAGCAAACATGAACCAAGTTTGATATCTTAACGCGACGAAGTCTCAAAATATTCAGTATATATATATACTTTTCAAAATCTTTGAAATCCTCTGCCATGCATAATATACACAGAGTTCCAGTTTATAACTGTATAAAAATATCGTTGCAAGGTGATCTCATATATCTAACCTTGTCTCAATGTTTTTCTGAAAATCTTTGTCATGCATAAGATAATCATTTACTAGATATAAGTTGAAAAGATGAAGTTACAAGATACTCCAATATACTTATATCTTTTCTGAATACTGCTTGAACTACCGCAGTTCAAGGTATAATCAGTTTCAAAAGTTCATCATATATCGATGAAGTTACAAGGTAAGACTTGTATATAACTTACTTTCACAAATACGCTTGAGGGCTTTAATCCGGTCAAGGAAACTCAAATCTTTGATCATTAACAAAATATGTAGTTACGAGATACTTCAATTGATGGAAACATCATTTTGAAAACTCGACCCTGCCAACACTCAACAGTCGCCCAACCGTAGCCTTTCTATCGAAGTGCTCTGGGTAGTGTTAAAGAAATATCCAAACTGTATGATGAACTCATTACGGGAGTTTGCCACGCCAGGAAGACCACTTACGATGATCAGTTGCAATAGTACAACCCCACAATTTTCTACATGTAGAGGAGAACAGTCTAATTTACTTGTCGACCGAACGCTGGACTCCTAAGGAATGGACCTTCTTAGAGGAACTTTCGGGCCATTTGGGCCAATAAATTAGGCTGGGCCGGCGCCACTCGGCCACTTATGCCACTCCTAATTTAGATGAAATCCATGACTCTGAAATGTAAAGCTCGTCTCCCCTTGCCCCCAGTAAGAACTTGTTGATGAGACTCCACCAAGAAGTCGCATCTAGTTGGAAGGAAAAACTCATTGATATTTCCCAGGCGATGCCTGTTAATGGATTAACTTATTCCAAGAATTTTACTTCCCAAGTTTTGGGTAAGTAATCAAAAACTCTTTTATCAAAACAGCAACCTTGTTGCGAATATAAAAATACATCACGGAGCCGGATCCCTCAGATTTTTGAGCGAGTATTTAAATCCCCTTCTAAAGGAAGATCTTAAATTTGAAAACGAGTTTTGGGATCCGCTTTAACTTTCAAAAATAGTTTTGATACAGTTTGAAAATAATCTCTGGAAATATTAAAGTAAGAATGATTTGATAGTATCAATCATTTTCCGAATACTTGGCAAATATCGAAACATTATTCTTTAAGAAAATAAAGAATATTATTTAATAAAATAAGCGGAGTCATAAGTCCTCGAATGATTATTCAAACTAATATTCATTTAATAAAATAAGTGGAGTCATAAGTCCTCGAATGAATATTCAGACCAATATTCATTTAATAGAATAAACGGAGTCATAAATCTTCAAATGAATATTCAGAGTAATATTTATTTAATAAAATAAGCGAGTCATAAGTCCTCGAATGAATATTAAGACTAATATTCATTTAATAAAATAAAATAGAATAAGTTTCATAAGTAGAAATTCTATTCAAATAATTAAAACAGTCTTTGATTGTAATAAGAATCTTAAATGAATATTCAAAAAAAATAATATTCATTTATAATATAAAACTATCGAATAAACATTATTAGATTAATAGTTTTGGAAACTATTTTTATATATAATATACTCGGGAACATCGATTCCTGGTTTAGAAAAATGTTCAACTCTGGGTCCCTTATACTAAGGGTATACGCAAGTACTGCTTATCTCTAGCATAGGTATCTTTTTCTATACAGGGCCTCGTAAGGTGACATTCCGACATTGTCATATCATCCATCTTCATAAGAAAACTCAATCCGTGCTAAGTGATCATTCCAAATTTCTTTTAAGTCTATTGCACAAACTCTCATTATATCTTCTAGCTCTAAAGCTTTCGCTTCTCGATACTTAATCTTTTCTAGTTCGTAAGCGTTACTATCTTCCGTAGATAATACTATTCTGGCTATACTTTTACTCGCTAGCATTCTATAACCTTTTAATAATTGCGTCAACCTTAGTATCACGAATGCATTTCGATTTCGGAGACAAACACACTTATAGTACTCCTTTTCTAGCTGCTTCTATCTTTGGAAGCTTGATCAATCATGTTAGGTCACACACACACTGTAGAGGGGGTGAATACAGTGTAAAGTACAATCAAATCGAACTTTTAATAACTCAAGTAACAGAAAACAAACTTTATTGAAACAATAAACTCTGTTACAGTATGAAACTGTTACCTCTCAGTGATGAACAAATATCACGAGAGCTGCTAGGGTTATTCATGACCATATAGCTTTATCTCTAGAGCTTTACCAAATAGGTGAAAAGCTTTGAGTTGAGCTTTGTAAACTTCAGTGACTGCATCATAGACATCTTGTGGAGTCAAGGCCTTGGCATTACTTTCCAGAATGGTGACATGTTCATCTCTAAACTTAGCCAAGACCTGATTCATTTTCAAAGCAAAATCCTCAGACAACCATGCATCTACATTCTCATCTTGATCTGCATCATTTATAATTTTCTCCTTCTGCTTTTCAACTTCTTCATTTTATGTTAGCAGAATGGCTTGATAGTCCTGGTTGCTCAAATCTGAAGTAAGTAGATGCTGTGAAATGTTGGCCAGGCCAGAAATCTGCTCAACAAGAAGATCATCTGTTTACTCAAAAAAAAAGATCATATGTAGTTATAGGTTGAGAGTCAGTTATCTGCAGCCATTGTGAAATGAGGTGTGGTTGTTGAGGTTGATAGGTTGAGGGTTGGTGTGTAGGGTCAGAACCACCTGTGACAGGAGTCACAATTTGACTCACAGATTGTTCTGTGTTTATGACAGTGTATTACCCTCCACTTGTAGTGGAAACCTCCAATTAAATTGGAAGGGATTTGACTGGGTTAAAATCATGTACACCAGCCTCAAACCCTTGTGCTTCTTGACAAACATTGTCACATGAATGAGATATACTTGCCTCTCTCATAGCAGGGTCATTGGAAATTGTACTCCCAGCTTCAATTGTTAGAGCAATTTCAGCAAGGGTTTTGAGGGGATTTGTTCATGTGACAGGAACCTCCAATTGAATTGGAGAGGATTTAGATAGCTCCCACTCAGGAGTACTACCCTCAATCCTTATAACCTGTGAAGGCTGATTTGCACATGAATGTGCATTTGTGATCACCATGGGGTCTTCAGTAAAAACCGATGAATCCCCTATATTTGTGACGGTGTCATCAAGGTCTACCCCAGCTAGTAGCCTCTCACCATCTAGATTATATGTCTGGGTGGTGAGCAAGGTTTTTTGAACCAAGTCAGTTGAGTGAGTTTGCACTTGAGTGATAGTTTCACAGACATGTTACAAATATGATGTCTGGTCTACTTGCAGTTAAGTACAACAAAGATCCAATCATTCCTCTATAGCTTGAGATATCTACACTCTTGCCCTTTTTATCTTCATTCAACTTTGTAGCTGTAGACATAGGTGTAGATGCAGGTGAACAATCAATTATACAAAACTTTTTCAATAAATCCTTGATATACTTAGTTTGGCTGATAAAAATTCCATCACTTCTTTGACTGACTTGAAGTCGAAGAAAGTAACTTAATTCCCCTATCATGCTCATTTCATATTCACTCTGCATAAGTTTAGAGAGTCTTTGACAAAGTTTTTCATTAGTAGAACCAAAAATGATATTATCCCCATAAATCTGAAATAGGATCATATCACCACCATGCAGCTTGTAGAAGAGTGTCTTGTCTATTGTTCCTCTAGTGAATCCATGTTTTTGTAGAAAATCTGACAATCTGTCATATCAGGCTCTAGGTGCTTGTTTTAGTCCATAGAGAGCCTTGAGCAGCTTTTATACAAAGTTTGGAAATTCCGGATCTTCAAAGCCAGGTGGGTGTTGCACATAAACCTTTTCTTCCAACTCACCATTAAGGAATGTACTCTTCACATCCATTTGATATACCTTAAAATTTGAATATGCAACAAATGCAAGAAATATCCTTATTGCTTCAAGTATTACAACTGGAGCAAAAGTTTCATCATAATCAATTCCTTCCTCCTGTGAGTATCCTTTTACAACAAACCTTGTTTTGTTCCTGGTGACAATTCCATTTTCATCCATCTTGTTCCTGTACACCCACATTATTCCAATTATACTTCTGTTCTTTGGTGCAGGAACCAAGTCTTAAACTTTGTTTCTTTCAAACTGATTTAGCTCTTCTTGCATAACACATATTCAATCAGGATCAAGTAGAACTTCTTCAGTTTTCTTTGGCACAATTTATGATAGAAAATATGCATATAGACATTCATTTACAGTTGCACTTCTATACCTCACTCCAGCATTTGGATCACCAATTATTGCTTCTCTAGAGTGAATTTTATCCCACTTTCTGGTATGAGTTTGTTGACTTGAGTTTTTGTGTTTTCTTCACCATTGGCATGACTTGCAAAACCTTCCTCTCTTTCTCCCCCTGAATTTGTGCTATAAAATTCAGGTTCATGAGATGAGCTTCCATTCTCATGATTCACTTGTTCAGTTGATTCTTCATATGTTCTGTGATTTGTGTTGACTTCGGCTTCATCATAGAATCACTATCAATGTTGAGATTTTCAAACTTTAGGGCTTCAGCTTTATTTTCATCAAGGCATTCCAAGCCTGGGCACTTGTCATCATCAAAAGTAACATATGTGCTTTCCATAATTTTCTTTTGTTGAGTCACATAGACTTTGTATGCAGTTCTCTCCAATGAATATCCCAGAAAAATTGCCTCAAAAACTTTAGAGTCACATTTTCCCACATATTCAAAGTTATCCTTCAACACATAACACTTGCTTCCAAACACATGTAGATTCTTCACAGTAGGCTTCCTTTTAGACAAGATTGAGTTGGGTGATTTTCCAAGATTCTTGTTAATGAGATATTTATTTTGAGTATAGCATGCAGTGTTCACAGCTTCTTTCCAAAAACTAGTTGGCAACTTTGCATCTTGCAACATTATTCTAGCAGCTTCCACCAATGTTCTGTTCTTTCTATCAACTACACCATTTTGTTGAGGTATCCTAGCTGCTGAGAACTCTTGAATAATGCCTTTATTTTTGCAGAATTCAGTTAAGGTTGCATTCCTGAATTCTGTTCCATTATCACTCCTCAATTTTTTCACACAATTCTGATCTTCGGCCTGCTTCTCAATCTTCTTGATGTGTTCAATTATGATATGTGAAGTTTCATCTTTAGAGTGCATAGATTCTACCCATGTATACCTTGAGTAATCTTCCACCATCACAAGTGCATATCGTTTTCTTGAAATTGACTGGACATTGACTAGTCCAAATAAATCCATGTGAATAAGCTGCAGAGGTGCACTTATATAACTCACAGTTTTACTCTAGTGACTTGATCACTTCATTTTCCCTTTTTGACAAACATCACATACTACATCTTGAGCAAATTCTAGATTAGGCATGTCTCTCACCAACTCCTTTTTGACTAGAGTATTGATTGCCTTGAAATTCAAGTGAATAGTTTCTTATGCCATAGCTTGCTTTGCTCTACAGATGCCTTGGTATGGAAGCAAAAAATTCCATCCTCATTTGCTGAGTCCAAGTCTGTAATAAATAAGCTTCCTTTACTTGCTCCTTTTAAAGCAACTTTACTAGTCTTTTTGCTGATAAAAATGCATTCTCCTTTATCAAATGAGACTTTGAATCCTTTGTCTGCAAATTGACTGACACTAAGGAGATTCACTTCAAGACTAGCTCCTAGTGCTACATCTTCAATGACAACATTTCCAGAGATCAATTTTCCATATCCCACTGTGAAACCTTTGATGTTGTCTCCAAAAGTCACTAACTGGCCAGCCTTCTCCTCAAACTATGATAGCAGGGCCATATCACCTGTCATATATCTTGAGCATCCACTATCTATGATCCATATGAATTTCTTTCCTTTTCCCTGCACATAATGAGATTTAGGTGTGTTTATCAACCTAAACAGTATTGGGTACTATTCTCTTGTTAACAGTTTTGATAGAGGTAGAGTTTGATGATTCAGAAAGAATAGAATTCATTAAGTGATGTGCATTTTCCTTTTTAACTGAGGACTCAATATTGATTTTCTTAAGATCGATTCTCAGTTTGTGGCACCTAGTCATTACTTTCATGTTGCAAGGTATGCAGTCAAACTTATCACAAAATGAGTAGGGATCTTCAGTTTTTGCCTCATTGTACTTGCATGCTCTGACTCCCGGCTTACTAACAACCTTTTTACAAAGGTGAGTTAGATGATTCACATATCCACACTTTTGACATTATTTTCTTGAAGCATCTACAACATAGGCAAAATTGTTGCTCTTATTTATCCCAATCTTCCCATTTCTATTCTTCTTTTTCTTTCTTGCATCTTCAACTTTTATTTCCTTGACATGTGTCTTGGAATATTGGTTGACCGTGAGCTTCTTTTCAGTTTTGGAAGTTGGAGTTTTTTTTACATTCTTCTTCTCACTGTCCTCATCAGCAATTTCTTGCTTTATGATCAACTCTTTTTTACTGAAATCTATTTCACATGCTTTGAACATTGGTGCACCAATCTTTCTCAGCATGGCTAGGACATCTTCATTTTTTGTTACTTTTCCTTTACCACCAATATCTTTCTTGTTGTTCTTCAAAACATCATAATCAAGACTAATTTCTATGTTAGCACATGGTTTGTTCTTCTCATGGTATTTACCAACCAACTCAGATGCATTCCTGAATGATTTCAGTTTCACCTCATTCCTTTCAATTTTTTCTCTTAACAAAGCTTCAATCTCATTGGCACACTTCAACTTGTTTTTCAAATATTCATTCTCTTGCTTGACTGTCTCAAGCTCCACAAGCAGTAGATCCATCTTTTTTTTCTCACTCTCAAGCTTCTCATTAGCATTTGTTAACTTTCTAACTTCCTCAGTATCCACTACTAAGCTTGTGTGTATATGAAACATCTCCACACTCATCTTTTCCACAACCTCCTTATATTGACTAGCATTTAAATCAATGGTGGTTAGAGTGGAACCTTTGATTTTGAAGTGGATGCTTCTACATGCTCAAAAGCCATTAGTGCATAATTTCCAACTTCTTCATCCTCATCATCAACATCAGTGTCATCCTAATTTTTTCCTTCTGCAATATAAGCTTTTCCAGACTTCTTCTTCAAGAGAGCTTTATACTTTGCTTCCAGTTCAAGATATGCCTTGTTTTTTTTCACCGTTTTAGGCTTTCTGCATTCAGTAGCAAAGTGACCTAACTCATCACAGTTGAAGCACCTTATCTTTGATCTGTCCACAGATCCTATTTTGTAGCTTGCTAACTGAATTATACTCAGTTTTTGGTTTCCAATTATTGATGTTGGAAGATTATCTCTTGCTCTTAAAGAACCTTGGCTTCTTGACTCTGATGTTGGAGAATTTCCTTGCCAAGTAAGCCATGAATTGGTCCATTTCATCAAGCTTATCCAAGGTGTAATATTCATCTTCCTCTAGCTCCAATACAACTTGCTTATGAGGTTTTTTGTTCTTTTGTTCCATAGCTTGAACAACTGGAACTTGATCATCTTGCTCATCTTCACTTTATTCTCTGTCATTCACAATAAAAGCACTTGAACCATCAACAACATGTCCATGATGTGTTTCAATGACTTTCTTTATAGCATCTTAAGTTCATAGGTTTTCAAGATTCCATATATAACTTCCAAAGTCATTCTGCTTAAATCTCTTCCTTCTCTTATGGCTGATATCTTTTATTCAAGATGGTCAGAAAGAGATAGCAAAAACTTTAGGTTAACCTCCTCCGCTTCATAATATTTATCATGTAGCTGCAATTCAAAACTTCAGTAATTCCTTCTTTTGGTTTAACCATAAACCCTCCATACTGAGAAACCAGAATCCTCCTTTGGTTTGACCTAACTTTCTTTGTTCCTTCACATAATATTTATATTTTCTCCCAGATCTGTTTGGCCGTGTCACAGTTGACAATGTTATTGTACATTAGATTGTCAAGTGACTCTATCAAGATCAGCTGCAAGGCACTATCTAGAGAGACTTTTTTTTTTAGGCTCAGTGTATTCTGAAGGATCTTTAGGAGCATAATGTGCTGGAATGACCATGTCCCCATCTTTAGATTCCTCAACTCTTGCCATGGGGGTGAAAGGCCCATTCTTCAGGATCTGAATGTATAATGGATTGGCCATCCTTATGAACAACATCATTTTCTTTTTCCACAATATATAGTTAGATCTGTCAAAGATAGGGATTTTGATATTGCTCAATTTCTGTGTATTCATTCTTCCAAGATCTTTAATCTGTTTGCTTTCAGATTTTGCTCTAATACCACTGTTGGGTAATGAATACAACACAAGGGGGTGAATGTGTTTTAAACAATTTTAATGGCTTTTTGAACTTTTAAGAAGGGTGAACAAAGTAATTTGTATTGTAGAGATAATATGCTTTAACAGAATAATTAAAACATGCACATGAACAAACTTATCTTTCAAAACTCACTTAATTTTATATTAAAATCAAGCTAATGTTTTGCTATAAATTTATGGGTTCTTAGTATGTTAAGAACTCGGCTTCTTTCTTGAGAGTTACAGGAAATTTCAGATCTATTTGTTATAACTAAAATAAAGCATCCAGTGTTTACTTTATAGAACAGTAAAAACTAGTTTTACACAACATGTAATAGCATGTACTAAACCCTACTTTTGGATAACTAAATCTTTCTATTTATGGCTTAGTATATCTTTGCAAATCTTGCATGTCTGTGACTTTACTTTGTTAGTTAATCTTGGCCTTTGATCATATACTCTTCAAGCTACTTTTGTAGACTTAATAAATCATTGATTGATTTGTTTATTGATTGATAATCCTGGATATTGAACTGATCTGCATTTTGTAATTGAGTTTTACATCGAGATCTCCAGTTAGTTATATAGAGAACTCGATATCTCGATAAGTATAATGACTTATCGAGATCTCTAATTACTCTATAGTTGTTTGACTTATCGAGGTCTCTGAGTTCTCTATAAGAGAATTGGCTTATCAAGATCTCTAATCTTCATGTCTTCATTTTGGCTTATCGATATCTCTGAGTTCTCTAGTGAAGAAATGACTTGTCTATATCTCAGAGAACTCTAGTGATATTTTGACTTGTCGATATCTCTTAGTTCTCTAGTGATATTTTGACTTGTCGATATCTCTGAGTTCTCTAGTGAAGAAATGACTTGTCGATATCTCCCATCTTCATGTCTTCAATTTGGATTGTCAATATCTCTGGGACTTCTCTATAAGCTTACCTTGACTTCTCGATAAGTCGTTCTGGAGTTCTCGAATGACTTCTCTATAACACTTAATACGTGACTTGTAGATTTCTTGACTTAGAATGTTTTTCCCAAAATAGATTTATTCAACTCCAAGCTTCTTCACACTTTCTCTGAGGCATGATCTTCATGATCTTCTTCCAGAGTTTATTCTTAGGCTTGAGACTGTTTACAGAATAATACTCCAGTCTAATCTATTTACATTTTTACTGACTTAAATGTTACAATACAAAATACAAACTTAGATTATCATACAACTTACTTAGGGTTGTCAATTAGACTTAGTCTATATCTATTATGGCTAATCCAGTTAATCACTCTAGAATAAAGCACATTGATGTAGGGTACTAATTTATTAGAGAACATGTTGTAAATGGTACCATTTAGCTCTTTTTTTCCAACAGAAAAATAATTAGATGACATTTTTACTAAATCTTTTGATGAAGCAACTTTCACTAGACATGTAGGTGAAATTGAAATGTTATATACTTCATCCTAAGGCAAGAACTCAGCTAATGTGTTGCAGCAGATTAATTTCTAGTAAATCAAAATTAATTTTATTTAATTGGAAATTAACTGGAATATGAATTATAAATATTTTAGAAATCTCTGCATATTTATATTTAAAAAATTAAAATTTAGCTTGGAATTTTTCAATTATATGAAAACTTGTTAGAGATATGTTGTGCACTTGATGATATGTTGAAAAAACACTTAGTAGATTTAATTCAGTGAATTTGTATCCTTCAACGGATGATTACTTTAACATCCGTTGAAAGGGTTGCCTATGTTATAATAAGATTAGTAACACATTTCTGCATATTGTAATGCCTTAAAGAACTAGACGTTGTAGAATGTTTTAAGTCATGTTGACTACTAGATTTATATTCAAGATAGGTCGGCTATTTGTAAATATTAGATGCCTTGTAATCTTGTATAAGTGAAATGAAGTTAACTGCAATGAAGAAAGTCTCAACGGATGTTCTATAAGGCTTCAACGGATGATCAACTAAAAGTCTTAACGGATGTTAAACCAGACTCTCAACGGATGTTCAACGGATGAACAAATTTAAAAGAGGAGTTGATAGTGACTTGACAGTCATATGCATTGATTGTATGCAAATGAAATGTGGCAGCCTATTTACAGGTTTTAGAGAACAAAGAAGCATTTCCATTTTCATGATAAACTGAAGTTATTCAAAGATGTTGGATGAAGAAATGAAGAAGAATGAACTTAGACTAGAGACATTTTGTCTAATTTGTATGTCTTTTTATCCTGTAACTTGGTGATATATAAACCAAGGGTAGCAAGTTGAAAAGTATAAAAGTTAGTAAGCAATTACCAGAGAAATAGATAAAGCTACATCTGTAAAGAATTTCTATGTTCTTTGTGAGTTCAACTTGTAAGCAGCTGTATGCAAACATTGCATCATAGAGTTCTCGTATTAATATATATCTCTGGTGGAAAAGTTCAATCCACCAGAAAGTTTTTAAATACTTGTATTTGATTATTTTGTGTTTTTATTTCACCAATACTTTCATTACGCACCATAGACAAATCAAATACATTTATATATTCATAGTAGAACTGTTCTTAAAATTGAAAAAGTAGCCAGAATTACATTCAACCCCCTTCAGTAATTCTTTGTTAGATTGTTTGGGAATGACAAAACTGTCAAAAGGTTGATTTACATTTCCAATATGTAAAATAAACACAAGGAAGAATCAAAATGATCAAGAGTTTATAGAGAACTGAGTTCTCGATAAGTCTAATTGACTTATCGACAAGTCATTTTAAGACTTCTCGAGTGAGTTCTCGACAATCAATTTTATGACTTCTCGAGGGACTTCTCGATAAGCTTTATTATGACTTATCGATAAGTCATTGTAGATTGTTGAGTGGCATTTACGACACTTTATTATGCTCTAATAAGATTTGAATTGGTGTATTTGTACTCAAGTTGTTAAATGTTTTAATGTGTTTTCTAGGGTTTTTGCATTTCAGGCACTATTCAGGTAATCAGGCGAATTAGCATTATTTTTGTGCTAATTTGGTGTCCAGGTGGTGTTGGAATAAAAGCTCTTGGAAAGTCGGCGTGAAGTAGCAAGATTTAAGAAGAAATCTGAGTTTTTCCCAGAAGGAGGGAGCGCCCACGCTGTGATAGCGCGCGTCCGCGCCGGGGTTCCAGAATTGCAGCGAGCCCGCACTGTGATAGCGCGCGGCCGCTCCGAGACCGAATTTCAGAATCCTGTTTCTACTACAATTCTGAAAGGGAAGGCTTTCAGATTGTTGAGGGTTGTTATATAAATAACTTTAGGTCATTTTTAATATATAAGAAGCAAGAGACGGACCAGAGCGCAAGGAGAAGACGACAAGAGACCTTTAGCACAATTCAACAAAGGCGAAGATGATCTAGTTTATTCTTGTGAATCTTTGTTTTGAGTTGTAATTTGGATGCTTGTTTCTTGTTTTGTTGAACCTGTACTCTTTTTTATACTTGGTTTTATTTATTCGTAAAAAGACTACGTTTTCTATATCATGTTTTCATTGGAACCCACGTTGATGATGAGTCCGATTATGGGCTAATCGTTATCGTGGGGTTCTAGCGGATTTATTTATTGATTTCTTTAGTTAAATTGTTTAATGCCTTAGTATGTGGTGATTGTATGATATCCTAGTATTGGTTGTGCGTATTCGTCTTATGAGCGTCGCGAACTTATAAGATAGTATGTTAATTCTTAATGAATTGAAAGTGAATTTAAGGATTTAAAACTTGCCATGCTAGTATAGGTTCTTGTATGTGTTATACATAATTCGTAGGTAATTTTAACCATCTTACTTGCCCTATGTAATCAAGATAGATAACTTGTGCTTAAACCGTTATGTTGTCAAATTCTATAGATATATAGGGTCTCAATATAATTGGTGCCTATTCAGCTTCTATCTCTTTTGTGGATGTCTGGTAGAATGGTACTCGTGCAACGAAAGTTGGCATTTATCAGTTTCGTATTATCTGATTAGTATCATCACCATTACATGTTAAGCTTAAGAATAATAAAGCTATTAAATGAAGTATTTAATGAAGTTAGAATCTCATGTTTGTCATATATATCAATTCAGTCAATCTTATTCTCGTAGTAATAATTGTTAGCGTAATTCTTAGTTATAAACAATCTCAACTTGTTATAGTCTTAGCATTGGATAATAACCATACATTGTTTCTTAGGTGCATAAATTAAATAGTTAACCAATACAGTCTCTGTGGGAACGAACTAGAAAAGATTTTATATTACTTGTGAATTCGTATACTTGCGTGTATTATTAGCGCATTTTTAGCGACTAAAAAGTTTTTGGCACCGCTTCCGGGGACTGTAGTGTTAATTTATAGTTTATGTGCTTTCCATCAGTGGTTGTTAAAGTTCATTGACTAGGACATTGTTACTTATTTGTTCCTTGTCTAGTTTCAGGCTCTCTAGGGATGGTGTATGCATATGCGTTCGCGTACTCATAAGAGAACACCAGATAAAGCCGAGGAAGAACTTGTGGTAGTTCGTAGGGAAGTTTCTGAGGAAGAAAAGAAGTTAGAGGAAGAAGAGAAAGTTAAAGAGATAATTGTAGTAGCTATGGGTGATCAAGCAGAAAATCCGAAAGCTTTGTTGGACTATTCTAAGCCTAAGATTAATGACATTCAGTCTAGCATCATTAGACCAGCCATCAGGGCTAACACTTTTGAGATGAAGTCGAGCACGATTCAGATGATACAAAACTCAGTTCAGTT